>NW_027194866.1:300000-399768 GCF_032444005.1 Ranitomeya imitator
TCATTCGAAATGACTTCTCCATGCATTTTATGCATTGGTAAAAGCACTATGATGAAAAGTGTGATATGTTTTCAGGTATCTCCTATACTAATAGAGCCACATGCTCACCGGTTTGCCACATGCTGTAGGCCTATGGACTGAACAAGAAACCACCAAAAATTTTAACCAGTCATGGTTCTCAAACACTGAGGACAAGTCATTCGAAATGACTTCTCCATGCATTTTATGCATTGGTAAAAGCACTATGATGAAAAGTGTGATATGTTTTCAGGTATCTCCTATACTAATAGAGCCACATGCTCACCGGTTTGCCACATGCTGTAGGCCTATGGACTGAACAAGAAACCACCAAAAATTTTAATCAGTCATCGTTCTCACAACACTGAGGACCAGTCATTCGAAATGACTTCTCCATGCATTTTATGCATTGGTAAAAGCACTATGATGAAAAGTGTGATATGTTTTCAGGTATCTCCTATACTAATAGAGCCACATGCTCACCGGTTTGCCACATGCTGTAGGCCTATGGACTGAACAAGAAACCACCAAAAATTTTAACCAGTCATCATTCTCACAACACTGAGGACCAGTCATTCGAAATGACTTCTCCATGCATTTTATGCATTGGTAAAAGCACTATGATGAAAAGTGTGATATGTTTTCAGGTATCTCCTATACTAATAGAGCCACATGCTCACCGGTTTGCCACATGCTGTAGGCCTCTGGACTGAACAAGAAACCACCAAAAATTTTAACCAGTCATCGTTCTCACAACACTGACGACCAGTCATTCGAAATGACTTCTCCATGCATTTTATGCATTGGTAAAAGCACTATGATGAAAAGTGTGATATGTTTTCAGGTATCTCCTATACTAATAGAGCCACATGCTCACCGGTTTGCCACATGCTGTAGGCCTATGGACTGAACAAGAAACCACCAAAAATTTTAACCAGTCATCGTTCTCACAACACTGAGGACCAGTCATTCGAAATGACTTCTCCATGCATTTTATGCATTGGTAAACGCACTATGATGAAAAGTGTGATATGTTTTCAGGTATCTCCTATACTAATAGAGCCACATGCTCACCGGTTTGCCACATGCTGTAGGCCTATGGAATGAACAAGAAACCACCAAAAATTTTAACCAGTCATCGTTCTCACAACACTGAGGACCAGTCATTCGAAATGACTTCTCCATGCATTTTATGCATTGGTAAAATCACTATGATGAAAAGTGTGATATGTTTTCAGGTATCTCCTATACTAATAGAGCCACATGCTCACCGGTTTGCCACATGCTGTAGGCCTATGGACTGAACAAGAAACCACCAAAAATTTTAACCAGTCATCGTTCTCACAACACTGAGGACCAGTCATTCGAAATGACTTCTCCATGCATTTTATGCATTGGTAAAAGCACTATGATGAAAAGTGTGATATGTTTTCAGGTATCTTCTATACTAATAGAGCCACATGCTCACCGGTTTGCCACATGCTGTAGGCCTATGGACTGAACAAGAAACCACCAAAAATTTTAACCAGTCATCGTTCTCACAACACTGAGGACCAGTCATTCGACATGACTTCTCCATGCATTTTATGCATTGGTAAAAGCACTATGATGAAAAGTGTGATATGTTTTCAGGTATCTCCTATACTAATAGAGCCACATGCTCACCGGTTTGCCACATGCTGTAGGCCTATGGACTGAACAAGAAACCACCAAAAATTTTAACCAGTCATCGTTCTCACAACACTGAGGACCAGTCATTCGAAATGACTTCTCCATGCAT
Organism: Ranitomeya imitator; assembly: GCF_032444005.1. Classification (NCBI taxonomy): domain Eukaryota; kingdom Metazoa; phylum Chordata; class Amphibia; order Anura; family Dendrobatidae; genus Ranitomeya; species Ranitomeya imitator. Next base: position 301,799 of record NW_027194866.1, read on the forward strand.
TTTATGCATTGGTAAAAGCACTATGATGAAAAGTGTGATATGTTTTCAGGTATCTCCTATACTAATAGAGCCACATGCTCACCGGTTTGCCACATGCTGTAGGCCTATGGACTGAACAAGAAACCACCAAAAATTTTAACCAGTCATCGTTCTCACAACACTGAGGACCAGTCATTCGAAATGACTTCTCCATGCATTTTATGCATTGGTAAAAGCACTATGATGAAAAGTGTGATATGTTTTCAGGTATCTCCTATACTAATAGAGCCACATGCTCACCGGTTTGCCACATGCTGTAGGCCTATGGACTGAACAAGAAACCACCAAAAATTTTAACCAGTCATCGTTCTCACAACACTGAGGACCAGTCATTCGAAATGACTTCTCCATGCATTTTATGCATTGGTAAAAGCACTATGATGAAAAGTGTGATATGTTTTCAGGTATCTCCTATACTAATAGAGCCACATGCTCACCGGTTTGCCACATGCTGTAGGCCTATGGACTGAACAAGAAACCACCAAAAATTTTAACCAGTCATCGTTCTCACAACACTGAGGACCAGTCATTCGAAATGACTTCTCCATGCATTTTATGCATTGGTAAAAGCACTATGATGAAAAGTGTGATATGTTTTCAGGTATCTCCTGTACTAATAGAGCCACATGCTCACCGGTTTGACACATGCTGTAGGCCTATGGACTGAACAAGAAACCACCAAAAATTTTAACCAGTCATCGTTCTCACAACACTGAGGACCAGTCATTCGAAATGACTTCTCCATGCATTTTATGCATTGGTAAAAGCACTATGATGAAAAGTGTGATATGTTTTCAGGTATCTCCTATACTAATAGAGCCACATGCTCACCGCTTTGCCACATGCTGTAGGCCTATGGACTGAACAAGAAACCACCAAAAATTTTAACCAGTCATCGTTCTCACAACACTGAGGACCAGTCATTCGAAATGACATCTCCATGCATTTTATGCATTGGTAAAAGCACTATGATGAAAAGTGTGATATGTTTTCAGGTATCTCCTATACTAATAGAGCCACATGCTCACCGGTTTGCCACATGCTGTAGGCCTATGGACTGAACAAGAAACCACCAAAAATTTTAACCAGTCATCGTTCTCACAACACTGAGGACCAGTCATTCGAAATGACTTCTCCATGCATTTTATGCATTGGTAAAAGCACTATGATGAAAAGTGTGATATGTTTTCAGGTATCTCCTATACTAATAGAGCCACATGCTCACCGGTTTGCCACATGCTGTAGGCCTATGGACTGAACAAGAAACCACCAAAAATTTTAACCAGTCATCGTTCTCACAACACTGAGGACCAGTCATTCGAAATGACTTCTCCATGCATTTTATGCATTGGTAAAAGCACTATGACGAAAAGTGTGATAGGTTTTCAGGTAACTCCTATACTAATAGAGCCACATGCTCACCGGTTTGCCACATGCTGTAGGCCTATGGACTGAACAAGAAACCACCAAAAATTTTAACCAGTCATCGTTCTCACAACACTGAGGACCAGTCATTCGAAATGACTTCTCCATGCATTTTATGCATTGGTAAAAGCACTATGATGAAAAGTGTGATATGTTTTCAGGTATCTCCTATACTAATAGAGCCACATGCTCACCGGTTTGCCACATGCTGTAGGCCTATGGACTGAACAAGAAACCACCAAAAATTTTAACCAGTCATCGTTCTCAAAACACTGAGGACCAGTCATTCGAAATGACTTCTCCATGCATTTTATGCATTGGTAAAAGCACTATGATGAAAAGTGTGATATGTTTTCAGGTATCTCCTATACTAATAGAGCCACATGCTCACCGGTTTGCCACATGCTGTAGGCCTATGGACTGAACAAGAAACCACCAAAAATTTTAAACAGTCATCGTTCTCACAACACTGAGGACCAGTCATTCGAAATGACTTCTCCATGCATTTTATGCATTGGTAAAAGCACTATGATGAAAAGTGTGATATGTTTTCAGGTATCTCCTATACTAATAGAGCCACATGCTCACTGGTTTGCCACATGCTGTAGGCCTATGGACTGAACAAGAAACCACCAAAAAGTTTAACCAGTCATCATTCTCACAACACTGAGGACCAGTCATTCGAAATGACTTCTCCATGCATTTTATGCATTGGTAAAAGCACTATGATGAAAAGTGTGATATGTTTTCAGGTATCTCCTATACTAATAGAGCCACATGCTCACCGGTTTGCCACATGCTGTAGGCCTATGGACTGAACAAGAAACCACCAAAAATTTTAACCAGTCATCGTTCTCACAACACTGAGGACCAGTCATTCGAAATGACTTCTCCATGCATTTTATGCATTGGTAAAAGCACTATGATGAAAAGTGTGATATGTTTTCAGGTATCTCCTATACTAATAGAGTCACATGCTCACCGGTTTGCCACATGCTGTAGGCCTATGGACTGAACAAGAAACCACCAAAAATTTTAACCAGTCATCGTTCTCACAACACTGAGGACCAGTCATTCGAAATGACTTCTCCATGCATTTTATGCATTGGTAAACGCACTATGATGAAAAGTGTGATATGTTTTCAGGTATCTCCTATACTAATAGAGCCACATGCTCACCGGTTTGCCACATGCTGTAGGTCTATGGAATGAACAAGAAACCACCAAAAATTTTAACCAGTCATCGTTCTCACAACACTGAGGACCAGTCATTCAAAATGACTTCTCCATGCATTTTATGCATTGGTAAAATCACTATGATGAAAAGTGTGATATGTTTTCAGGTATCTCCTATACTAATAGAGCCACATGCTCACCGGTTTGCCACATGCTGTAGGCCTATGGACTGAACAAGAAACCACCAAAAATTTTAACCAGTCATCGTTCTCACAACACTGAGGACCAGTCATTCGAAATGACTTCTCCATGCATTTTATGCATTGGTAAAAGCACTATGATGAAAAGTGTGATATGTTTTCAGGTATCTTCTATACTAATAGAGCCACATGCTCACCGGTTTGCCACATGCTGTAGGCCTATGGACTGAACAAGAAACCACCAAAAATTTTAACCAGTCATCGTTCTCACAACACTGAGGACCAGTCATTCGACATGACTTCTCCATGCATTTTATGCATTGGTAAAAGCACTATGATGAAAAGTGTGATATGTTTTCAGGTATCTCCTATACTAATAGAGCCACATGCTCACCGGTTTGCCACATGCTGTAGGCCTATGGACTGAACAAGAAACCACCAAAAATTTTAACCAGTCATCGTTCCCACAACACTGAGGACCAGTCATTCGAAATGACTTCTCCATGCATTTTATGCATTGGTAAAAGCACTATGATGAAAAGTGTGATATGTTTTCAGGTATCTCCTATACTAATAGAGCCACATGCTCACCGGTTTGCCACATGCTGTAGGCCTATGGACTGAACAAGAAACCACCAAAAATTTTAACCAGTCATGGTTCTCAAACACTGAGGACCAGTCATTCGAAATGACTTCTCCATGCATTTTATGCATTGGTAAAAGCACTATGATGAAAAGTGTGATATGTTTTCAGGTATCTCCTATACTAATAGAGCCACATGCTCACCGGTTTGCCACATGCTGTAGGCCTATGGACTGAACAAGAAACCACCAAAAATTTTAATCAGTCATCGTTCTCACAACACTGAGGACCAGTCATTCGAAATGACTTCTCCATGCATTTTATGCATTGGTAAAAGCACTATGATGAAAAGTGTGATATGTTTTCAGGTATCTCCTATACTAATAGAGCCACATGCTCACCGGTTTGCCACATGCTGTAGGCCTATGGACTGAACAAGAAACCACCAAAAATTTTAACCAGTCATCGTTCTCACAACACTGAGGACCAGTCATTCGAAATGACTTCTCCATGCATTTTATGCATTGGTAAAAGCACTATGATGAAAAGTGTGATATGTTTTCAGGTATCTCCTATACTAATAGAGCCACATGCTCACCGGTTTGCCACATGCTGTAGGCCTATGGACTGAACAAGAAACCACCAAAAATTTTAACCAGTCATCGTTCTCACAACACTGAGGACCAGTCATTCGAAATGACTTCTCCATGCATTTTATGCATTGGTAAAAGCACTATGACGAAAAGTGTGATATGTTTTCAGGTATCTCCTATACTAATAGAGCCACATGCTCACCGGTTTGCCACATGCTGTAGGCCTATGGACTGAACAAGAAACCACCAAAAATTTTAACAAGTCATCGTTCTCACAACACTGAGGACCAGTCATTCGAAATGACTTCTCCATGCATTTTATGCATTGGTAAACGCACTATGATGAAAAGTGTGATATGTTTTCAGGTATCTCCTATACTAATAGAGCCACATGCTCACCGGTTTGCCACATGCTGTAGGCCTATGGAATGAACAAGAAATCACCAAAAATTTTAACCAGTCATCGTTCTCACAACACTGAGGACCAGTCATTCGAAATGACTTCTCCATGCATTTTATGCATTGGTAAAATCACTATGATGAAAAGTGTGATATGTTTTCAGGTATCTCCTATACTAATAGAGCCACATGCTCACCGGTTTGCCACATGCTGTAGGCCTATGGACTGAACAAGAAACCACCAAAAATGTTAACCAGTCATCGTTCTCACAACACTGAGGACCAGTCATTCGACATGACTTCTCCATGCATTTTATGCATTGGTAAAAGCACTATGATGAAAAGTGTGATATGTTTTCAGGTATCTCCTATACTAATAGAGCCACATGCTCACCGGTTTGCCACATGCTGTAGGCCTATGGACTGAACAAGAAACCACCAAAAATTTTAACCAGTCATCGTTCTCACAACACTGAGGACCAGTCATTCGAAATGACTTCTCCATGCATTTTATGCATTGGTAAAAGCACTATGATGAAAAGTGTGATATGTTTTCAGTTATCTCCTATACTAATAGAGCCACATGCTCACCGGTTTGCCACATGCTGTAGACCTATGGACTGAACAAGAAACCACCAAAAATTTTAACCAGTCATCGTTCTCACAACACTAAGGACCAGTCATTCGAAATGACTTCTCCATGCATTTTATGCATTGGTAAAAGCACTATGATGAAAAGTGTGATATGTTTTCAGGTATCTCCTATACTAATAGAGCCACATGCTCACCGGTTTGCCACATGCTGTAGGCCTATGGACTGAACAAGAAACCACCAAAAATTTTAACCAGTCATCGTTCCCACAACACTGAGGACCAGTCATTCGAAATGACTTCTCCATGCATTTTATGCATTGGTAAAAGCACTATGATGAAAAGTGTGATATGTTTTCAGGTATCTCCTATACTAATAGAGCCACATGCTCACCGGTTTGCCACATGCTGTAGGCCTATGGACTGAACAAGAAACCACCAAAAATTTTAACCAGTCATGGTTCTCAAACACTGAGGACCAGTCATTCGAAATGACTTCTCCATGCATTTTATGCATTGGTAAAAGCACTATGATGAAAAGTGTGATATGTTTTCAGGTATCTCCTATACTAATAGAGCCACATGCTCACCGGTTTGCCACATGCTGTAGGCCTATGGACTGAACAAGAAACCACCAAAAATTTTAATCAGTCATCGTTCTCACAACACTGAGGACCAGTCATTCGAAATGACTTCTCCATGCATTTTATGCATTGGTAAAAGCACTATGATGAAAAGTGTGATATGTTTTCAGGTATCTCCTATACTAATAGAGCCACATGCTCACCGGTTTGCCACATGCTGTAGGCCTATGGACTGAACAAGAAACCACCAAAAATTTTAACCAGTCATCGTTCTCACAACACTGAGGACCAGTCATTCGAAATGACTTCTCCATGCATTTTATGCATTGGTAAAAGCACTATGATGAAAAGTGTGATATGTTTTCAGGTATCTCCTATACTAATAGAGCCACATGCTCACCGGTTTGCCACATGCTGTAGGCCTATGGACTGAACAAGAAACGACCAAAAATTTTAACCAGTCATCGTTCTCACAACACTGAGGACCAGTCATTCGAAATGACTTCTCCATGCATTTTATGCATTGGTAAAAGCACTATGATGAAAAGTGTGATATGTTTTCAGGTATCTCCTATACTAATAGAGCCACATGCTCACCGGTTTGCCACATGCTGTAGGCCTATGGACTGAACAAGAAACCACCAAAAATTTTAACCAGTCATCGTTCTCACAACACTGAGGACCAGTCATTCGAAAAGACTTCTCCATGCATTTTATGCATTGGTAAACGCACTATGATGAAAAGTGTGATATGTTTTCAGGTATCTCCTATACTAATAGAGCCACATGCTCACCGGTTTGCCACATGCTGTAGGCCTATGGAATGAACAAGAAATCACCAAAAATTTTAACCAGTCATCGTTCTCACAACACTGAGGACCAGTCATTCGAAATGACTTCTCCATGCATTTTATGCATTGGTAAAATCACTATGATGAAAAGTGTGATATGTTTTCAGGTATCTCCTATACTAATAGAGCCACATGCTCACCGGTTTGCCACATGCTGTAGGCCTATGGACTGAACAAGAAACCACCAAAAATTTTAACCAGTCATCGTTCTCACAACACTGAGGACCAGTCATTCGAAATGACTTCTCCATGCATTTTATGCCTTGGTAAAAGCACTATGATGAAAAGTGTGATATGTTTTCAGGTATCTTCTATACTAATAGAGCCACATGCTCACCGGTTTGCCACATGCTGTAGGCCTATGGACTGAACAAGAAACCACCAAAAATTTTAACCAGTCATCGTTCTCACAACACTGAGGACCAGTCATTCGAAATGACTTCTCCATGCATTTTATGCATTGGTAAAAGCACTATGATGAAAAGTGTGATATGTTTTCAGTTATCTCCTATACTAATAGAGCCACATGCTCACCGGTTTGCCACATGCTGTAGACCTATGGACTGAACAAGAAACCACCAAAAATTTTAACCAGTCATCGTTCTCACAACACTGAGGACCAGTCATTCGAAATGACTTCTCCATGCATTTTATGCATTGGTAAAAGCACTATGATGAAAAGTGTGATATGTTTTCAGGTATCTCCTATATTAATAGAGCCACATGCTCACCGGTTTGCCACATGCTGTAGGCCTATGGACTGAACAAGAAACCACCAAAAATTTTAACCAGTCATCGTTCTCACAACACTGAGGACCAGTCATTCGAAATGACTTATCCATGCATTTTATGCATTGGTAAAAGCACTATGATGAAAAGTGTGATATGTTTTCAGGTATCTCCTATACTAATAGAGCCACATGCTCACCGGTTTGCCACATGCTGTAGGCCTATGGACTGAACAAGAAACCACCAAAAATTTTAACCAGTCATGGTTCTCAAACACTGAGGACCAGTCATTCGAAATGACTTCTCCATGCATTTTATGCATTGGTAAAAGCACTATGATGAAAAGTGTGATATGTTTTCAGGTATCTCCTATACTAATAGAGCCACATGCTCACCGGTTTGCCACATGCTGTAGGCCTATGGACTGAACAAGAAACCACCAAAAATTTTAATCAGTCATCGTTCTCACAACACTGAGGACCAGTCATTCGAAATGACTTCTCCATGCATTTTATGCATTGGTAAAAGCACTATGATGAAAAGTGTGATATGTTTTCAGGTATCTCCTATACTAATAGAGCCACATGCTCACCGGTTTGCCACATGCTGTAGGCCTATGGACTGAACAAGAAACCACCAAAAATTTTAACCAGTCATCATTCTCACAACACTGAGGACCAGTCATTCGAAATGACTTCTCCATACATTTTATGCATTGGTAAAAGCACTATGATGAAAAGTGTGATATGTTTTCAGGTATTTCCTATACTAATAGAGCCACATGCTCACCGGTTTGCCACATGCTGTAGGCCTCTGGACTGAACAAGAAACCACCAAAAATTTTAACCAGTCATCGTTCTCACAACACTGACGACCAGTCATTCGAAATGACTTCTCCATGCATTTTATGCATTGGTAAAAGCACTATGATGAAAAGTGTGATATGTTTTCAGGTATCTCCTATACTAATAGAGCCACATGCTCACCGGTTTGCCACATGCTGTAGGCCTATGGACTGAACAAGAAACCACCAAAAATTTTAACCAGTCATCGTTCTCACAACACTGAGGACCAGTCATTCGAAATGACTTCTCCATGCATTTTATGCATTGGTAAACGCACTATGATGAAAAGTGTGATATGTTTTCAGGTATCTCCTATACTAATAGAGCCACATGCTCACCGGTTTGCCACATGCTGTAGGCCTATGGAATGAACAAGAAACCACCAAAAATTTTAACCAGTCATCGTTCTCACAACACTGAGGACCAGTCATTCGAAATGACTTCTCCATGCATTTTATGCATTGGTAAAATCACTATGATGAAAAGTGTGATATGTTTTCAGGTATCTCCTATACTAATAGAGCCACATGCTCACCGGTTTGCCACATGCTGTAGGCCTATGGACTGAACAAGAAACCACCAAAAATTTTAACCAGTCATCGTTCTCACAACACTGAGGACCAGTCATTCGAAATGACTTCTCCATGCATTTTATGCATTGGTAAAAGCACTATGATGAAAAGTGTGATATGTTTTCAGGTATCTTCTATACTAATAGAGCCACATGCTCACCGGTTTGCCACATGCTGTAGGCCTATGGACTGAACAAGAAACCACCAAAAATTTTAACCAGTCATCGTTCTCACAACACTGAGGACCAGTCATTCGACATGACTTCTCCATGCATTTTATGCATTGGTAAAAGCACTATGATGAAAAGTGTGATATGTTTTCAGGTATCTCCTATACTAATAGAGCCACATGCTCACCGGTTTGCCACATGCTGTAGGCCTATGGACTGAACAAGAAACCACCAAAAATTTTAACCAGTCATCGTTCTCACAACACTGAGGACCAGTCATTCGAAATGACTTCTCCATGCATTTTATGCATTGGTAAAAGCACTATGATGAAAAGTGTGATATGTTTTCAGTTATCTCCTATACTAATAGAGCCACATGCTCACCGGTTTGCCACATGCTGTAGACCTATGGACTGAACAAGAAACCACCAAAAATTTTAACCAGTCATCGTTCTCACAACACTAAGGACCAGTCATTCGAAATGACTTCTCCATGCATTTTATGCATTGGTAAAAGCACTATGATGAAAAGTGTGATATGTTTTCAGGTATCTCCTATACTAATAGAGCCACATGCTCACCGGTTTGCCACATGCTGTAGGCCTATGGACTGAACAAGAAACCACCAAAAATTTTAACCAGTCATCGTTCTCACAACACTGAGGACCAGTCATTCGAAATGACTTCTCCATGCATTTTATGCATTGGTAAAAGCACTATGATGAAAAGTGTGATATGTTTTCAGGTATCTCCTATACTAATAGAGCCACATGCTCACCGGTTTGCCACATGCTGTAGGCCTATGGACTGAACAAGAAACCACCAAAAATTTTAACCATTCATCGTTCTCACAACACTGAGGACCAGTCATTCGAAATGACTTCTCCATGCATTTTATGCATTTGTAAAAGCACTATGATGAAAAGTGTGATATGTTTTCAGGTATCTCCTTTACTAATAGAGCCACATGCTCACCGGTTTGCCACATGCTGTAGGCCTATGGACTGAACAAGAAACCACCAAAAATTTTAACCAGTCATCGTTCTCACAACACTGAGGACCAGTCATTCGAAATGACTTCTCCATGCATTTTATGCATTGGTAAAAGCACTATGATGAAAAGTGTGATATGTTTTCAGGTATCTCCTATACTAATAGAGCCACATGCTCACCGGTTTGCCACATGCTGTAGGCCTATGGACTGAACAAGAAACCACCAAAAATTTTAACCAGTCATCATTCTCACAACACTGAGGACCAGTCATTCGAAATGACTTCTCCATGCATTTTATGCATTGGTAAAAGCACTATGATGAAAAGTGTGATATGTTTTCAGGTATCTCCTATACTAATAGAGCCACATGCTCACCGGTTTGCCACATGCTGTAGGCCTATGGACTGAACAAGAAACCACCAAAAATTTTAACCAGTCATCGTTCTCACAACACTGAGGACCAGTCATTCGAAATGACTTCTCCATGCATTTTATGCATTGGTAAAAGCACTATGATGAAAAGTGTGATATGTTTTCAGGTATCTCCTATACTAATAGAGCCACATGCTCACCGGTTTGCCACATGCTGTAGGCCTATGGACTGAACAAGAAACCACCAAAAATTTTAACCAGTCATGGTTCTCAAACACTGAGGACCAGTCATTCGAAATGACTTCTCCATGCATTTTATGCATTGGTAAAAGCACTATGATGAAAAGTGTGATATGTTTTCAGGTATCTCCTATACTAATAGAGCCACATGCTCACCGGTTTGCCACATGCTGTAGGCCTATGGACTGAACAAGAAACCACCAAAAATTTTAATCAGTCATCGTTCTCACAACACTGAGGACCAGTCATTCGAAATGACTTCTCCATGCATTTTATGCATTGGTAAAAGCACTATGATGAAAAGTGTGATATGTTTTCAGGTATCTCCTATACTAATAGAGCCACATGCTCACCGGTTTGCCACATGCTGTAGGCCTATGGACTGAACAAGAAACCACCAAAAATTTTAACCAGTCATCATTCTCACAACACTGAGGACCAGTCATTCGAAATGACTTCTCCATGCATTTTATGCATTGGTAAAAGCACTATGATGAAAAGTGTGATATGTTTTCAGGTATCTCCTATACTAATAGAGCCACATGCTCACCGGTTTGCCACATGCTGTAGGCCTCTGGACTGAACAAGAAACCACCAAAAATTTTAACCAGTCATCGTTCTCACAACACTGACGACCAGTCATTCGAAATGACTTCTCCATGCATTTTATGCATTGGTAAAAGCACTATGATGAAAAGTGTGATATGTTTTCAGGTATCTCCTATACTAATAGAGCCACATGCTCACCGGTTTGCCACATGCTGTAGGCCTATGGACTGAACAAGAAACCACCAAAAATTTTAACCAGTCATCGTTCTCACAACACTGAGGACCAGTCATTCGAAATGACTTCTCCATGCATTTTATGCATTGGTAAACGCACTATGATGAAAAGTGTGATATGTTTTCAGGTATCTCCTATACTAATAGAGCCACATGCTCACCGGTTTGCCACATGCTGTAGGCCTATGGAATGAACAAGAAACCACCAAAAATTTTAACCAGTCATCGTTCTCACAACACTGAGGACCAGTCATTCGAAATGACTTCTCCATGCATTTTATGCATTGGTAAAATCACTATGATGAAAAGTGTGATATGTTTTCAGGTATCTCCTATACTAATAGAGCCACATGCTCACCGGTTTGCCACATGCTGTAGGCCTATGGACTGAACAAGAAACCACCAAAAATTTTAACCAGTCATCGTTCTCACAACACTGAGGACCAGTCATTCGAAATGACTTCTCCATGCATTTTATGCATTGGTAAAAGCACTATGATGAAAAGTGTGATATGTTTTCAGGTATCTTCTATACTAATAGAGCCACATGCTCACCGGTTTGCCACATGCTGTAGGCCTATGGACTGAACAAGAAACCACCAAAAATTTTAACCAGTCATCGTTCTCACAACACTGAGGACCAGTCATTCGACATGACTTCTCCATGCATTTTATGCATTGGTAAAAGCACTATGATGAAAAGTGTGATATGTTTTCAGGTATCTCCTATACTAATAGAGCCACATGCTCACCGGTTTGCCACATGCTGTAGACCTATGGACTGAACAAGAAACCACCAAAAATTTTAACCAGTCATCGTTCTCACAACACTAAGGACCAGTCATTCGAAATGACTTCTCCATGCATTTTATGCATTGGTAAAAGCACTATGATGAAAAGTGTGATATGTTTTCAGGTATCTCCTATACTATTAGAGCCACATGCTCACCGGTTTGCCACATGCTGTAGGCCTATGGACTGAACAAGAAACCACCAAAAATTTTAACCAGTCATCGTTCTCACAACACTGAGGACCAGTCATTCGAAATGACTTCGCCATGCATTTTATGCATTGGTAAAAGCACTATGATGAAAAGTGTGATATGTTTTCAGGTATCTCCTATACTAATAGAGCCACATGCTCACCGGTTTGCCACATGCTGTAGGCCTATGGACTGAACAAGAAACCACCAAAAATTTTAACCAGTCATCGTTCTCACAACACTGAGGACCAGTCATTCGAAATGACTTCTCCATGCATTTTATGCATTGGTAAAAGCACTATGATGAAAAGTGTGATATGTTTTCAGGTATCTCCTATACTAATAGAGCCACATGCTCACCGGTTTGCCACATGCTGTAGGCCTATGGACTGAACAAGAAACCACCAAAAATTTTAACCAGTCATCGTTCTCACAACACTGAGGACCAGTCATTCGAAATGACTTCTCCATGCATTTTATGCATTGGTAAAAGCACTATGATGAAAAGTGTGATATGTTTTCAGGTATCTCCTGTACTAATAGAGCCACATGCTCACCGGTTTGACACATGCTGTAGGCCTATGGACTGAACAAGAAACCACCAAAAATTTTAACCAGTCATCGTTCTCACAACACTGAGGACCAGTCATTCGGAATGACTTCTCCATGCATTTTATGCATTGGTAAAAGCACTATGATGAAAAGTGTGATATGTTTTCAGGTATCTCCTATACTAATAGAGCCACATGCTCACCGGTTTGCCACATGCTGTAGGCCTATGGACTGAACAAGAAACCACCAAAAATTTTAACCAGTCATCGTTCTCACAACACTGAGGACCAGTCATTCGAAATGACATCTCCATGCATTTTATGCATTGGTAAAAGCACTATGATGAAAAGTGTGATATGTTTTCAGGTATCTCCTATACTAATAGAGCCACATGCTCACCGGTTTGCCACATGCTGTAGGCCTATGGACTGAACAAGAAACCACCAAAAATTTTAACCAGTCATCGTTCTCACAACACTGAGGACCAGTCATTCGAAATGACTTCTCCATGCATTTTATGCATTGGTAAAAGCACTATGATGAAAAGTGTGATATGTTTTCAGGTATCTCCTATACTAATAGAGCCACATGCTCACCGGTTTGCCACATGCTGTAGGCCTATGGACTGAACAAGAAACCACCAAAAATTTTAACCAGTCATCGTTCTCACAACACTGAGGACCAGTCATTCGAAATGACTTCTCCATGCATTTTATGCATTGGTAAAAGCACTATGACGAAAAGTGTGATAGGTTTTCAGGTAACTCCTATACTAATAGAGCCACATGCTCACCGGTTTGCCACATGCTGTAGGCCTATGGACTGAACAAGAAACCACCAAAAATTTTAACCAGTCATCGTTCTCACAACACTGAGGACCAGTCATTCGAAATGACTTCTCCATGCATTTTATGCATTGGTAAAAGCACTATGATGAAAAGTGTGATATGTTTTCAGGTATCTCCTATACTAATAGAGCCACATGCTCACCGGTTTGCCACATGCTGTAGGCCTATGGACTGAACAAGAAACCACCAAAAATTTTAACCAGTCATCGTTCTCAAAACACTGAGGACCAGTCATTCGAAATGACTTCTCCATGCATTTTATGCATTGGTAAAAGCACTATGATGAAAAGTGTGATATGTTTTCAGGTATCTCCTATACTAATAGAGCCACATGCTCACCGGTTTGCCACATGCTGTAGGCCTATGGACTGAACAAGAAACCACCAAAAATTTTAAACAGTCATCGTTCTCACAACACTGAGGACCAGTCATTCGAAATGACTTCTCCATGCATTTTATGCATTGGTAAAAGCACTATGATGAAAAGTGTGATATGTTTTCAGGTATCTCCTATACTAATAGAGCCACATGCTCACTGGTTTGCCACATGCTGTAGGCCTATGGACTGAACAAGAAACCACCAAAAATTTTAACCAGTCATCATTCTCACAACACTGAGGACCAGTCATTCGAAATGACTTCTCCATGCATTTTATGCATTGGTAAAAGCACTATGATGAAAAGTGTGATATGTTTTCAGGTATCTCCTATACTAATAGAGCCACATGCTCACCGGTTTGCCACATGCTGTAGGCCTATGGACTGAACAAGAAACCACCAAAAATTTTAACCAGTCATCGTTCTCACAACACTGAGGACCAGTCATTCGAAATGACTTCTCCATGCATTTTATGCATTGGTAAAAGCACTATGATGAAAAGTGTGATATGTTTTCAGGTATCTCCTATACTAATAGAGCCACATGCTCACCGGTTTGCCACATGCTGTAGGCCTATGGACTGAACAAGAAACCACCAAAAATTTTAACCAGTCATCGTTCTCACAACACTGAGGACCAGTCATTCGAAATGACTTCTCCATGCATTTTATGCATTGGTAAACGCACTATGATGAAAAGTGTGATATGTTTTCAGGTATCTCCTATACTAATAGAGCCACATGCTCACCGGTTTGCCACATGCTGTAGGTCTATGGAATGAACAAGAAACCACCAAAAATTTTAACCAGTCATCGTTCTCACAACACTGAGGACCAGTCATTCAAAATGACTTCTCCATGCATTTTATGCATTGGTAAAATCACTATGATGAAAAGTGTGATATGTTTTCAGGTATCTCCTATACTAATAGAGCCACATGCTCACCGGTTTGCCACATGCTGTAGGCCTATGGACTGAACAAGAAACCACCAAAAATTTTAACCAGTCATCGTTCTCACAACACTGAGGACCAGTCATTCGAAATGACTTCTCCATGCATTTTATGCATTGGTAAAAGCACTATGATGAAAAGTGTGATATGTTTTCAGGTATCTTCTATACTAATAGAGCCACATGCTCACCGGTTTGCCACATGCTGTAGGCCTATGGACTGAACAAGAAACCACCAAAAATTTTAACCAGTCATCGTTCCCACAACACTGAGGACCAGTCATTCGAAATGACTTCTCCATGCATTTTATGCATTGGTAAAAGCACTATGATGAAAAGTGTGATATGTTTTCAGGTATCTCCTATACTAATAGAGCCACATGCTCACCGGTTTGCCACATGCTGTAGGCCTATGGACTGAACAAGAAACCACCAAAAATTTTAACCAGTCATGGTTCTCAAACACTGAGGACCAGTCATTCGAAATGACTTCTCCATGCATTTTATGCATTGGTAAAAGCACTATGATGAAAAGTGTGATATGTTTTCAGGTATCTCCTATACTAATAGAGCCACATGCTCACCGGTTTGCCACATGCTGTAGGCCTATGGACTGAACAAGAAACCACCAAAAAATTTAATCAGTCATCGTTCTCACAACACTGAGGACCAGTCATTCGAAATGACTTCTCCATGCATTTTATGCATTGGTAAAAGCACTATGATGAAAAGTGTGATATGTTTTCAGGTATCTCCTATACTAATAGAGCCACATGCTCACCGGTTTGCCACATGCTGTAGGCCTATGGACTGAACAAGAAACCACCAAAAATTTTAACCAGTCACCGTTCTCACAACACTGAGGACCAGTCATTCGAAATGACTTCTCCATGCATTTTATGCATTGGTAAAAGCACTATGATGAAAAGTGTGATATGTTTTCAGGTATCTCCTATACTAATAGAGCCACATGCTCACCGGTTTGCCACATGCTGTAGGCCTATGGACTGAACAAGAAACCACCAAAAATTTTAACCAGTCATCGTTCTCACAACACTGAGGACCAGTCATTCGAAATGACTTCTCCATGCATTTTATGCATTGGTAAAAGCACTATGACGAAAAGTGTGATATGTTTTCAGGTATCTCCTATACTAATAGAGCCACATGCTCACCGGTTTGCCACATGCTGTAGGCCTATGGACTGAACAAGAAACCACCAAAAATTTTAACCAGTCATCGTTCTCACAACACTGAGGACCAGTCATTCGAAATGACTTCTCCATGCATTTTATGCATTGGTAAACGCACTATGATGAAAAGTGTGATATGTTTTCAGGTATCTCCTATACTAATAGAGCCACATGCTCACCGGTTTGCCACATGCTGTAGGCCTATGGAATGAACAAGAAATCACCAAAAATTTTAACCAGTCATCGTTCTCACAACACTGAGGACCAGTCATTCGAAATGACTTCTCCATGCATTTTATGCATTGGTAAAATCACTATGATGAAAAGTGTGATATGTTTTCAGGTATCTCCTATACTAATAGAGCCACATGCTCACCGGTTTGCCACATGCTGTAGGCCTATGGACTGAACAAGAAACCACCAAAAATTTTAACCAGTCATCGTTCTCACAACACTGAGGACCAGTCATTCGACATGACTTCTCCATGCATTTTATGCATTGGTAAAAGCACTATGATGAAAAGTGTGATATGTTTTCAGGTATCTCCTATACTAATAGAGCCACATGCTCACCGGTTTGCCACATGCTGTAGGCCTATGGAGTGAACAAGAAACCACCAAAAATTTTAACCAGTCATCGTTCTCACAACACTGAGGACCAGTCATTCGAAATGACTTCTCCATGCATTTTATGCATTGGTAAAAGCACTATGATGAAAAGTTTGATATGTTTTCAGTTATCTCCTATACTAATAGAGCCACATGCTCACCGGTTTGCCACATGCTGTAGACCTATGGACTGAACAAGAAACCACCAAAAATTTTAACCAGTCATCGTTCTCACAACACTGAGGACCAGTCATTCGAAATGACTTCTCCATGCATTTTATGCATTGGTAAAAGCACTATGATGAAAAGTGTGATATGTTTTCAGGTATCTCCTATACTAATAGAGCCACATGCTCACCGGTTTGCCACATGCTGTAGGCCTATGGACTGAACAAGAAACCACCAAAAATTTTAACCAGTCATCGTTCTCACAACACTGAGGACCAGTCATTCGAAATGACTTCTCCATGCATTTTATGCATTGGTAAACGCACTATGATGAAAAGTGTGATATGTTTTCAGGTATCTCCTATACTAATAGAGCCACATGCTCACCGGTTTGCCACATGCTGTAGGCCTATGGAATGAACAAGAAATCACCAAAAATTTTAACCAGTCATCGTTCTCACAACACTGAGGACCAGTCATTCGAAATGACTTCTCCATGCATTTTATGCATTGGTAAAATCACTATGATGAAAAGTGTGATATGTTTTCAGGTATCTCCTATACTAATAGAGCCACATGCTCACCGGTTTGCCACATGCTGTAGGCCTATGGACTGAACAAGAAACCACCAAAAATTTTAACCAGTCATCGTTCTCACAACACTGAGGACCAGTCATTCGACATGACTTCTCCATGCATTTTATGCATTGGTAAAAGCACTATGATGAAAAGTGTGATATGTTTTCAGGTATCTCCTATACTAATAGAGCCACATGCTCACCGGTTTGCCACATGCTGTAGGCCTATGGACTGAACAAGAAACCACCAAAAATTTTAACCAGTCATCGTTCTCACAACACTGAGGACCAGTCATTCGAAATGACTTCTCCATGCATTTTATGCATTGGTAAAAGCACTATGATGAAAAGTGTGATATGTTTTCAGTTATCTCCTATACTAATAGAGCCACATGCTCACCGGTTTGCCACATGCTGTAGACCTATGGACTGAACAAGAAACCACCAAAAATTTTAACCAGTCATCGTTCTCACAACACTGAGGACCAGTCATTCGAAATGACTTCTCCATGCATTTTATGCATTGGTAAAAGCACTATGATGAAAAGTGTGATATGTTTTCAGGTATCTCCTATACTAATAGAGACACATGCTCACCGGTTTGCCACATGCTGTAGGCCTATGGACTGAACAAGAAACCACCAAAAATTTTAACCAGTCATCGTTCTCACAACACTGAGGACCAGTCATTCGAAATGACTTCTCCATGCATTTTATGCATTGGTAAAAGCACTATGATGAAAAGTGTGATATGTTTTCAGGTATCTCCTATACTAATAGAGCCACATGCTCACCGGTTTGCCACATGCTGTAGGCCTACGGACTGAACAAGAAACCACCAAAAATTTTAACCAGTCATGGTTCTCAAACACTGAGGACCAGTCATTCGAAATGACTTCTCCATGCATTTTATGCATTGGTAAAAGCAATATGATGAAAAGTGTGATATGTTTTCAGGTATCTCCTATACTAATAGAGCCACATGCTCACCGGTTTGCCACATGCTGTAGGCCTATGGACTGAACAAGAAACCACCAAAAATTTTAATCAGTCATCGTTCTCACAACACTGAGGACCAGTCATTCGAAATGACTTCTCCATGCATTTTATGCATTGGTAAAAGCACTATGATGAAAAGTGTGATATGTTTTCAGTTATCTCCTATACTAATAGAGCCACATGCTCACCGGTTTGCCACATGCTGTAGGCCTATGGACTGAACAAGAAACCACCAAAAATTTTAACCAGTCATCATTCTCACAACACTGAGGACCAGTCATTCGAAATGACTTCTCCATGCATTTTATGCATTGGTAAAAGCACTATGATGAAAAGTGTGATATGTTTTCAGGTATCTCCTATACTAATAGAGCCACATGCTCACCGGTTTGCCAAATGCTGTAGGCCTCTGGACTGAACAAGAAACCACCAAAAATTTTAACCAGTCATCGTTCTCACAACACTGACGACCAGTCATTCGAAATGACTTCTCCATGCATTTTATGCATTGGTAAAAGCACTATGATGAAAAGTGTGATATGTTTTCAGGTATCTCCTATACTAATAGAGCCACATGCTCACCGGTTTGCCACATGCTGTAGGCCTATGGACTGAACAAGAAACCACCAAAAATTTTAACCAGTCATCGTTCTCACAACACTGAGGACCAGTCATTCGAAATGACTTCTCCATGCATTTTATGCATTGGTAAACGCACTATGATGAAAAGTGTGATATGTTTTCAGGTATCTCCTATACTAATAGAGCCACATGCTCACCGGTTTGCCACATGCTGTAGGCCTATGGAATGAACAAGAAACCACCAAAAATTTTAACCAGTCATCGTTCTCACAACACTGAGGACCAGTCATTCGAAATGACTTCTCCATGCATTTTATGCATTGGTAAAATCACTATGATGAAAAGTGTGATATGTTTTCAGGTATCTCCTATACTAATAGAGCCACATGCTCACCGGTTTGCCACATGCTGTAGGCCTATGGACTGAACAAGAAACCACCAAAAATTTTAACCAGTCATCGTTCTCACAACACTGAGGACCAGTCATTCGAAATGACTTCTCCATGCATTTTATGCATTGGTAAAAGCACTATGATGAAAAGTGTGATATGTTTTCAGGTATCTTCTATACTAATAGAGCCACATGCTCACCGGTTTGCCACATACTGTAGGCCTATGGACTGAACAAGAAACCACCAAAAATGTTAACCAGTCATCGTTCTCACAACACTGAGGACCAGTCATTCGACATGACTTCTCCATGCATTTTATGCATTGGTAAAAGCACTATGATGAAAAGTGTGATATGTTTTCAGGTATCTCCTATACTAATAGAGCCACATGCTCACCGGTTTGCCACATGCTGTAGGCCTATGGACTGAACAAGAAACCACCAAAAATTTTAACCAGTCATCGTTCTCACAACACTGAGGACCAGTCATTCGAAATGACTTCTCCATGCATTTTATGCATTGGTAAAAGCACTATGATGAAAAGTGTGATATGTTTTCAGTTATCTCCTATACTAATAGAGCCACATGCTCACCGGTTTGCCACATGCTGTAGACCTATGGACTGAACAAGAAACCACCAAAAATTTTAACCAGTCATCGTTCTCACAACACTGAGGACCAGTCATTCGAAATGACTTCTCCATGCATTTTATGCATTGGTAAAAGCACTATGATGAAAAGTGTGATATGTTTTCAGGTATCTCCTATACTAATAGAGCCACATGCTCACCGGTTTGCCACATGCTGTAGGCCTATGGACTGAACAAGAAACCACCAAAAATTTTAACCAGTCATCGTTCCCACAACACTGAGGACCAGTCATTCGAAATGACTTCTCCATGCATTTTATGCATTGGTAAAAGCACTATGATGAAAAGTGTGATATGTTTTCAGGTATCTCCTATACTAATAGAGCCACATGCTCACCGGTTTGCCACATGCTGTAGGCCTACGGACTGAACAAGAAACCACCAAAAATTTTAACCAGTCATGGTTCTCAAACACTGAGGACCAGTCATTCGAAATGACTTCTCCATGCATTTTATGCATTGGTAAAAGCAATATGATGAAAAGTGTGATATGTTTTCAGGTATCTCCTATACTAATAGAGCCACATGCTCACCGGTTTGCCACATGCTGTAGGCCTATGGACTGAACAAGAAACCACCAAAAATTTTAATCAGTCATCGTTCTCACAACACTGAGGACCAGTCATTCGAAATGACTTCTCCATGCATTTTATGCATTGGTAAAAGCACTATGATGAAAAGTGTGATATGTTTTCAGGTATCTCCTATACTAATAGAGCCACATGCTCACCGGTTTGCCACATACTGTAGGCCTATGGACTGAACAAGAAACCACCAAAAATGTTAACCAGTCATCGTTCTCACAACACTGAGGACCAGTCATTCGACATGACTTCTCCATGCATTTTATGCATTGGTAAAAGCACTATGATGAAAAGTGTGATATGTTTTCAGGTATCTCCTATACTAATAGAGCCACATGCTCACCGGTTTGCCACATGCTGTAGGCCTATGGACTGAACAAGAAACCACCAAAAATTTTAACCAGTCATCGTTCTCACAACACTGAGGACCAGTCATTCGAAATGACTTCTCCATGCATTTTATGCATTGGTAAAAGCACTATGATGAAAAGTGTGATATGTTTTCAGTTATCTCCTATACTAATAGAGCCACATGCTCACCGGTTTGCCACATGCTGTAGACCTATGGACTGAACAAGAAACCACCAAAAATTTTAACCAGTCATCGTTCTCACAACACTGAGGACCAGTCATTCGAAATGACTTCTCCATGCATTTTATGCATTGGTAAAAGCACTATGATGAAAAGTGTGATATGTTTTCAGGTATCTCCTATACTAATAGAGCCACATGCTCACCGGTTTGCCACATGCTGTAGGCCTATGGACTGAACAAGAAACCACCAAAAATTTTAACCAGTCATCGTTCCCACAACACTGAGGACCAGTCATTCGAAATGACTTCTCCATGCATTTTATGCATTGGTAAAAGCACTATGATGAAAAGTGTGATATGTTTTCAGGTATCTCCTATACTAATAGAGCCACATGCTCACCGGTTTGCCACATGCTGTAGGCCTACGGACTGAACAAGAAACCACCAAAAATTTTAACCAGTCATGGTTCTCAAACACTGAGGACCAGTCATTCGAAATGACTTCTCCATGCATTTTATGCATTGGTAAAAGCAATATGATGAAAAGTGTGATATGTTTTCAGGTATCTCCTATACTAATAGAGCCACATGCTCACCGGTTTGCCACATGCTGTAGGCCTATGGACTGAACAAGAAACCACCAAAAATTTTAATCAGTCATCGTTCTCACAACACTGAGGACCAGTCATTCGAAATGACTTCTCCATGCATTTTATGCATTGGTAAAAGCACTATGATGAAAAGTGTGATATGTTTTCAGGTATCTCCTATACTAATAGAGCCACATGCTCACCGGTTTGCCACATGCTGTAGGCCTATGGACTGAACAAGAAACCACCAAAAATTTTAACCAGTCATCATTCTCACAACACTGAGGACCAGTCATTCGAAATGACTTCTCCATGCATTTTATGCATTGGTAAAAGCACTATGATGAAAAGTGTGATATGTTTTCAGGTATCTCCTATACTAATAGAGCCACATGCTCACCGGTTTGCCACATGCTGTAGGCCTCTGGACTGAACAAGAAACCACCAAAAATTTTAACCAGTCATCGTTCTCACAACACTGACGACCAGTCATTCGAAATGACTTCTCCATGCATTTTATGCATTGGTAAAAGCACTATGATGAAAAGTGTGATATGTTTTCAGGTATCTCCTATACTAATAGAGCCACATGCTCACCGGTTTGCCACATGCTGTAGGCCTATGGACTGAACAAGAAACCACCAAAAATTTTAACCAGTCATCGTTCTCACAACACTGAGGACCAGTCATTCGAAATGACTTCTCCATGCATTTTATGCATTGGTAAACGCACTATGATGAAAAGTGTGATATGTTTTCAGGTATCTCCTATACTAATAGAGCCACATGCTCACCGGTTTGCCACATGCTGTAGGCCTATGGAATGAACAAGAAACCACCAAAAATTTTAACCAGTCATCGTTCTCACAACACTGAGGACCAGTCATTCGAAATGACTTCTCCATGCATTTTATGCATTGGTAAAAGCACTATGATGAAAAGTGTGATATGTTTTCAGGTATCTTCTATACTAATAGAGCCACATGCTCACCGGTTTGCCACATGCTGTAGGCCTATGGACTGAACAAGAAACCACCAAAAATGTTAACCAGTCATCGTTCTCACAACACTGAGGACCAGTCATTCGACATGACTTCTCCATGCATTTTATGCATTGGTAAAAGCACTATGATGAAAAGTGTGATATGTTTTCAGGTATCTCCTATACTAATAGAGCCACATGCTCACCGGTTTGCCACATGCTGTAGGCCTATGGACTGAACAAGAAACCACCAAAAATTTTAACCAGTCATCGTTCTCACAACACTGAGGACCAGTCATTCGAAATGACTTCTCCATGCATTTTATGCATTGGTAAAAGCACTATGATGAAAAGTGTGATATGTTTTCAGTTATCTCCTATACTAATAGAGCCACATGCTCACCGGTTTGCCACATGCTGTAGACCTATGGACTGAACAAGAAACCACCAAAAATTTTAACCAGTCATCGTTCTCACAACACTAAGGACCAGTCATTCGAAATGACTTCTCCATGCATTTTATGCATTGGTAAAAGCACTATGATGAAAAGTGTGATATGTTTTCAGGTATCTCCTATACTAATAGAGCCACATGCTCACCGGTTTGCCACATGCTGTAGGCCTATGGACTGAACAAGAAACCACCAAAAATTTTAACCAGTCATTGTTCCCACAACACTGAGGACCAGTCATTCGAAATGACTTCTCCATGCATTTTATGCATTGGTAAAAGCACTATGATGAAAAGTGTGATATGTTTTCAGGTATCTCCTATACTAATAGAGCCACATGCTCACCGGTTTGCCACATGCTGTAGGCCTATGGACTGAACAAGAAACCACCAAAAATTTTAACCAGTCATGGTTCTCAAACACTGAGGACCAGTCATTCGAAATGACTTCTCCATGCATTTTATGCATTGGTAAAAGCACTATGATGAAAAGTGTGATATGTTTTCAGGTATCTCCTATACTAATAGAGCCACATGCTCACCGGTTTGCCACATGCTGTAGGCCTATGGACTGAACAAGAAACCACCAAAAATTTTAATCAGTCATCGTTCTCACAACACTGAGGACCAGTCATTCGAAATGACTTCTCCATGCATTTTATGCATTGGTAAAAGCACTATGATGAAAAGTGTGATATGTTTTCAGGTATCTCCTATACTAATAGAGCCACATGCTCACCGGTTTGCCACATGCTGTAGGCCTATGGACTGAACAAGAAACCACCAAAAATTTTAACCAGTCATCGTTCTCACAACACTGAGGACCAGTCATTCGAAATGACTTCTCCATGCATTTTATGCATTGGTAAAAGCACTATGATGAAAAGTGTGATATGTTTTCAGGTATCTCCTATACTAATAGAGCCACATGCTCACCGGTTTGCCACATGCTGTAGGCCTATGGACTGAACAAGAAACCACCAAAAATTTTAACCAGTCATCGTTCTCACAACACTGAGGACCAGTCATTCGAAATGACTTCTCCATGCATTTTATGCATTGGTAAAAGCACTATGATGAAAAGTGTGATATGTTTTCAGGTATCTCCTATACTAATAGAGCCACATGCTCACCGGTTTGCCACATGCTGTAGGCCTATGGACTGAACAAGAAACCACCAAAAATTTTAACCAGTCATCGTTCTCACAACACTGAGGACCAGTCATTCGAAATGACTTCTCCATGCATTTTATGCATTGGTAAACGCACTATGATGAAAAGTGTGATATGTTTTCAGGTATCTCCTATACTAATAGAGCCACATGCTCACCGGTTTGCCACATGCTGTAGGCCTATGGAATGATGGAATGAACAAGAAATCACCAAAAATTTTAACCAGTCATCGTTCTCACAACACTGAGGACCAGTCATTCGAAATGACTTCTCCATGCATTTTATGCATTGGTAAAATCACTATGATGAAAAGTGTGATATGTTTTCAGGTATCTCCTATACTAATAGAGCCACATGCTCACCGGTTTGCCACATGCTGTAGGCCTATGGACTGAACAAGAAACCACCAAAAATTTTAACCAGTCATCGTTCTCACAACACTGAGGACCAGTCATTCGAAATGACTTCTCCATGCATTTTATGCATTGGTAAAAGCACTATGATGAAAAGTGTGATATGTTTTCAGGTATCTTCTATACTAATAGAGCCACATGCTCACCGGCTTGCCACATGCTGTAGGCCTATGGACTGAACAAGAAACCACCAAAAATTTTAACCAGTCATCGTTCTCACAACACTGAGGACCAGTCATTCGAAATGACTTCTCCATGCATTTTATGCATTGGTAAAAGCACTATGATGAAAAGTGTGATATGTTTTCAGTTATCTCCTATACTAATAGAGCCACATGCTCACCGGTTTGCCACATGCTGTAGACCTATGGACTGAACAAGAAACCACCAAAAATTTTAACCAGTCATCGTTCTCACAACACTGAGGACCAGTCATTCGAAATGACTTCTCCATGCATTTTATGCATTGGTAAAAGCACTATGATGAAAAGTGTGATATGTTTTCAGGTATCTCCTATACTAATAGAGCCACATGCTCACCGGTTTGCCACATGCTGTAGGCCTATGGACTGAACAAGAAACCACCAAAAATTTTAACCAGTCATCGTTCTCACAACACTGAGGACCAGTCATTCGAAATGACTTCTCCATGCATTTTATGCATTGGTAAAAGCACTATGATGAAAAGTGTGATATGTTTTCAGGTATCTCCTATACTAATAGAGCCACATGCTCACCGGTTTGCCACATGCTGTAGGCCTATGGACTGAACAAGAAACCACCAAAAATTTTAACCAGTCATGGTTCTCAAACACTGAGGACCAGTCATTCGAAATGACTTCTCCATGCATTTTATGCATTGGTAAAAGCTCTATGATGAAAAGTGTGATATGTTTTCAGGTATTTCCTATACTAATAGAGCCACATGCTCACCGGTTTGCCACATGCTGTAGGCCTATGGACTGAACAAGAAACCACCAAAAATTTTAATCAGTCATCGTTCTCACAACACTGAGGACCAGTCATTCGAAATGACTTCTCCATGCATTTTATGCATTGGTAAAAGCACTATGATGAAAAGTGTGATATGTTTTCAGGTATCTCCTATACTAATAGAGCCACATGCTCACCGGTTTGCCACATGCTGTAGGCCTATGGACTGAACAAGAAACCACCAAAAATTTTAACCAGTCATCATTCTCACAACACTGAGGACCAGTCATTCGAAATGACTTCTCCATACATTTTATGCATTGGTAAAAGCACTATGATGAAAAGTGTGATATGTTTTCAGGTATTTCCTATACTAATAGAGCCACATGCTCACCAGTTTGCCACATGCTGTAGGCCTCTGGACTGAACAAGAAACCACCAAAAATTTTAACCAGTCATCGTTCTCACAACACTGACGACCAGTCATTCGAAATGACTTCTCCATGCATTTTATGCATTGGTAAAAGCACTATGATATAAAGTGTGATATGTTTTCAGGTATCTCCTATACTAATAGAGCCACATGCTCACCGGTTTGCCACATGCTGTAGGCCTATGGACTGAACAAGAAACCACCAAAAATTTTAACCAGTCATCGTTCTCACAACACTGAGGACCAGTCATTCGAAATGACTTCTCCATGCATTTTATGCATTGGTAAACGCACTATGATGAAAAGTGTGATATGTTTTCAGGTATCTCCTATACTAATAGAGCCACATGCTCACCGGTTTGCCACATGCTGTAGGCCTATGGAATGAACAAGAAACCACCAAAAATTTTAACCAGTCATCGTTCTCACAACACTGAGGACCAGTCATTCGAAATGACTTCTCCATGCATTTTATGCATTGGTAAAATCACTATGATGAAAAGTGTGATATGTTTTCAGGTATCTCCTATACTAATAGAGCCACATGCTCACCGGTTTGCCACATGCTGTAGGCCTATGGACTGAACAAGAAACCACCAAAAATTTTAACCAGTCATCGTTCTCACAACACTGAGGACCAGTCATTCGAAATGACTTCTCCATGCATTTTATGCATTGGTAAAAGCACTATGATGAAAAGTGTGATATGTTTTCAGGTATCTTCTATACTAATAGAGCCACATGCTCACCGGTTTGCCACATGCTGTAGGCCTATGGACTGAACAAGAAACAACCAAAAATTTTAACCAGTCATCGTTCTCACAACACTGAGGACCAGTCATTCGACATGACTTCTCCATGCATTTTATGCATTGGTAAAAGCACTATGATGAAAAGTGTGATATGTTTTCAGGTATCTCCTATACTAATAGAGCCACATGCTCACCGGTTTGCCACATGCTGTAGGCCTATGGACTGAACAAGAAACCACCAAAAATTTTAACCAGTCATCGTTCTCACAACACTGAGGACCAGTCATTCGAAATGACTTCTCCATGCATTTTATGCATTGGTAAAAGCACTATGATGAAAAGTGTGATATGTTTTCAGTTACCGTATATACTCGAGTATAAGCCGAGATTTTCAGCCCAAATTTTTGGGCTGAAAGTGCCCCCCTCGGCTTATACTCGAGTCACGGTAGCGGTGGGGTCGGCGGGTGAGGGGGAGAGGGCGCTGAGGTATACTTACCTAGTCCCAGCGATCCTCGCGCTGTCCCTGCCATCCCACGGGCTTCGGCGCTGCAGTTTCTTCCTCTCTTCAGCGGTCACGTGGGACCGCTCATTACAGAAATGAATAAGCGGCTCCACCTCCCATAGGGGCGGAGCCGCTTATTCATTTCTCTAATCAGCGGTGCCGGTGACCGCTGATAGAGAAAGAAGCTGCGGCACCGAAGACAGGAGGGGACAGCGCGAGGATCGCCAGGACTAGGTGAGTATAGCATATTCACCTGTCCTCGTTCCAGCCGCCGGGCGCCGATCCATCTTCCCGGCCGGCGCCTCCATCTTCCCGGCGTCTGCGCTCTGACTGTTCAGGCAGAGGGCGCGATGACGCATATAGTGTGCGCGGCGCCCTCTGCCTGATCAGTCAGAGCAGAGACGCCGGGAAGATGGAGGCGCCGGAACGAGACGCCGGGAGCTGCAATCAAGGGAGGTGAGTATGTGGTTTTTTTTCTTTATTGCGGCAGCGGCGGCACAAATTTATGTGGAACATCTATGGGGCACAGTGAACGGTGCAGAGCACCGTATATGGCACAGCACAGCTATGGGGCACAGTGAACGGTGCAGAGCACCGTATATGGCACAGCACAGCTATGTATGGGGCACAGTGAACGGTGCAGAGCACCGTATATGGCACAGCTATGGGGCACAGTGAACGGTGCAGAGCACCGTATATGGCACAGCACAGCTATGGGGCACAATGAACGGTGCAGAGCACCGTATATGGCACAGCTATGGGGCACAGTGAACGGTGCAGAGCACCGTATATGGCACAGCACAGCTATGGGGCACAGTGAACGGTGCAGAGCACCGTATATGGCACAGCTATGGGGCACAGTGAACGGTGCAGAGCACCGTATATGGCACATCTATGGGGCACAATGAACGGTGCAGAGCACCGTATATGGCACAGCTAGGGGGCACAATGAACGGTGCAGAGCACTATATGGTTCACACCTATGGGGAAATATGAACGGTGCAGAGCACTATATGGCACAGCTATGGGGAAATAATGATCTATTTTTATTTTTGAAATTCACCGGTAAATGCTGCATTTCCACCCTAGGCTTATACTCGAGTCAATAAGTTTTCCCAGTTTTTTGTGGCAAAATTAGGGGGGTCGGCTTATACTCGGGTCGGCTTATACTCGAGTATATACGGTATCTCCTATACTAATAGAGCCACATGCTCACCGGTTTGCCACATGCTGTAGACCTATGGACTGAACAAGAAACCACCAAAAATTTTAACCAGTCATCGTTCTCACAACACTAAGGACCAGTCATTCGAAATGACTTCTCCATGCATTTTATGCATTGGTAAATGCACTATGATGAAAAGTGTGATATGTTTTCAGGTATCTCCTATACTAATAGAGCCACATGCTCACCGGTTTGCCACATGCTGTAGGCCTATGGACTGAACAAGAAACCACCAAAAATTTTAACCAGTCATCGTTCTCACAACACTGAGGACCAGTCATTCGAAATGACTTCTCCATGCATTTTATGCATTGGTAAAAGCACTATGATGAAAAGTGTGATATGTTTTCAGGTATCTCCTATACTAATAGAGCCACATGCTCACCGGTTTGCCACATGCTGTAGGCCTATGGACTGAACAAGAAACCACCAAAAATTTTAACCAGTCATCGTTCTCACAACACTGAGGACCAGTCATTCGAAATGACTTCTCCATGCATTTTATGCATTGGTAAAAGCACTATGATGAAAAGTGTGATATGTTTTCAGGTATCTCCTTTACTAATAGAGCCACATGCTCACCGGTTTGCCACATGCTGTAGGCCTATGGACTGAACAAGAAACCACCAAAAATTTTAACCAGTCATCGTTCTCACAACACTGAGGACCAGTCATTCGAAATGACTTCTCCATGCATTTTATGCATTGGTAAAAGCACTATGATGAAAAGTGTGATATGTTTTCAGGTATCTCCTATACTAATAGAGCCACATGCTCACCGGTTTGCCACATGCTGTAGGCCTATGGACTGAACAAGAAACCACCAAAAATTTTAACCAGTCATCATTCTCACAACACTGAGGACCAGTCATTCGAAATGACTTCTCCATGCATTTTATGCATTGGTAAAAGCACTATGATAAAAAGTGTGATATGTTTTCAGGTATCTCCTATACTAATAGAGCCACATGCTCACCGGTTTGCCACATGCTGTAGGCCTATGGACTGAACAAGAAACCACCAAAAATGTTAACCAGTCATCGTTCTCACAACACTGAGGACCAGTCATTCGAAATGACTTCTCCATGCATTTTATGCATTGGTAAAAGCACTATGATGAAAAGTGTGATATGTTTTCAGGTATCTCCTATACTAATAGAGCCACATGCTCACCGGTTTGCCACATGCTGTAGGCCTATGGACTGAACAAGAAACCACCAAAAATTTTAACCAGTCATGGTTCTCAAACACTGAGGACCAGTCATTCGAAATGACTTCTCCATGCATTTTATGCATTGGTAAAAGCACTATGATGAAAAGTGTGATATGTTTTCAGGTATCTCCTATACTAATAGAGCCACATGCTCACCGGTTTGCCACATGCTGTAGGCCTATGGACTGAACAAGAAACCACCAAAAATTTTAATCAGTCATCGTTCTCACAACACTGAGGACCAGTCATTCGAAATGACTTCTCCATGCCTTTTATGCATTGGTAAAAGCACTATGATGAAAAGTGTGATATGTTTTCAGGTATCTCCTATACTAATAGAGCCACATGCTCACCGGTTTGCCACATGCTGTAGGCCTATGGACTGAACAAGAAACCACCAAAAATTTTAACCAGTCATCATTCTCACAACACTGAGGACCAGTCATTCGAAATGACTTCTCCATGCATTTTATGCATTGGTAAAAGCACTATGATGAAAAGTGTGATATGTTTTCAGGTATCTCCTATACTAATAGAGCCACATGCTCACCGGTTTGCCACATGCTGTAGGCCTCTGGACTGAACAAGAAACCACCAAAAATTTTAACCAGTCATCGTTCTCACAACACTGAGGACCAGTCATTCGAAATGACTTCTCCATGCATTTTATGCATTGGTAAAAGCACTATGATGAAAAGTGTGATATGTTTTCAGGTATCTTCTATACTAATAGAGCCACATGCTAACCGGTTTGCCACATGCTGTAGGCCTATGGACTGAACAAGAAACCACCAAAAATTTTAACCAGTCATCGTTCTCACAACACTGAGGACCAGTCATTCGACATGACTTCTCCATGCATTTTATGCATTGGTAAAAGCACTATGATGAAAAGTGTGATATGTTTTCAGGTATCTCCTATACTAATAGAGCCACATGCTCACCGGTTTGCCACATGCTGTAGGCCTATGGACTGAACAAGAAACCACCAAAAATTTTAACCAGTCATCGTTCTCACAACACTGAGGACCAGTCATTCGAAATGACTTCTCCATGCATTTTATGCATTGGTAAAAGCACTATGATGAAAAGTGTGATATGTTTTCAGTTATCTCCTATACTAATAGAGCCACATGCTCACCGGTTTGCCACATGCTGTAGACCTATGGACTGAACAAGAAACCACCAAAAATTTTAACCAGTCATCGTTCTCACAACACTAAGGACCAGTCATTCGAAATGACTTCTCCATGCATTTTATGCATTAGTAAAAGCACTATGATGAAAAGTGTGATATGTTTTCAGGTATCTCCTATACTAATAGAGCCACATGCTCACCGGTTTGCCACATGCTGTAGGCCTATGGACTGAACAAGAAACCACCAAAAATTTTAACCAGTCATCGTTCTCACAACACTGAGGACCAGTCATTCGAAATGACTTCTCCATGCATTTTATGCATTGGTAAAAGCACTATGATGAAAAGTGTGATATGTTTTCAGGTATCTCCTATACTAATAGAGCCACATGCTCACCGGTTTGCCACATGCTGTAGGCCTATGGACTGAACAAGAAACCACCAAAAATTTTAACCAGTCATCGTTCTCACAACACTGAGGACCAGTCATTCGAAATGACTTCTCCATGCATTTTATGCATTGGTAAAAGCACTATGATGAAAAGTGTGATATGTTTTCAGGTATCTCCTATACTAATAGAGCCACATGCTCACCGGTTTGCCACATGCTGTAGGCCTATGGACTGAACAAGAAACCACCAAAAATTTTAACGAGTCATCGTTCTCACAACACTGAGGACCAGTCATTCGAAATGACTTCTCCATGCATTTTATGCATTGGTAAAAGCACTATGATGAAAAGTGTGATATGTTTTCAGGTATCTCCTGTACTAATAGAGCCACATGCTCACCGGTTTGACACATGCTGTAGGCCTATGGACTGAACAAGAAACCACCAAAAATTTTAACCAGTCATCGTTCTCACAACACTGACGACCAGTCATTCGAAATGACTTCTCCATGCATTTTATGCATTGGTAAAAGCACTATGATGAAAAGTGTGATATGTTTTCAGGTATCTCCTATACTAATAGAGCCACATGCTCACCGGTTTGCCACATGCTGTAGGCCTATGGACTGAACAAGAAACCACCAAAAATTTTAACCAGTCATCGTTCTCACAACACTGAGGACCAGTCATTCGAAATGACTTCTCCATGCATTTTATGCATTGGTAAAAGCACTATGATGAAAAGTGTGATATGTTTTCAGGTATCTCCTATACTAATAGAGCCACATGCTCACCGGTTTGCCACATGCTGTAGGCTTATGGACTGAACAAGAAACCACCAAAAATTTTAACCAGTCATCGTTCTCACAACACTGAGGACCAGTCATTCGAAATGACTTCTCCATGCATTTTATGCATTGGTAAAAGCACTATGATGAAAAGTGTGATATGTTTTCAGGTATCTCCTATACTAATAGAGCCACATGCTCACCGGTTTGCCACATGCTGTAGGCCTATGGACTGAACAAGAAACCACCAAAAATTTTAACCAGTCATCGTTCTCAAAACACTGAGGACCAGTCATTCGAAATGACTTCTCCATGCATTTTATGCATTGGTAAAAGCACTATGATGAAAAGTGTGATATGTTTTCAGGTATCTCCTATACTAATAGAGCCACATGCTCACCGGTTTGCCACATGCTGTAGGCCTATGGACTGAACAAGAAACCACCAAAAATTTTAAACAGTCATCGTTCTCACAACACTGAGGACCAGTCATTCGAAATGACTTCTCCATGCATTTTATGCATTGGTAAAAGCACTATGATGAAAAGTGTGATATGTTTTCAGGTATCTCCTATACTAATAGAGCCACATGCTCACTGGTTTGCCACATGCTGTAGGCCTATGGACTGAACAAGAAACCACCAAAAATTTTAATCAGTCATCGTTCTCACAACACTGAGGACCAGTCATTCGAAATGACTTCTCCATGCATTTTATGCATTGGTAAAAGCACTATGATGAAAAGTGTGATATGTTTTCAGGTATCTCCTATACTAATAGAGCCACATGCTCACCGGTTTGCCACATGCTGTAGGCCTATGGACTGAACAAGAAACCACAAAAAATTTTAACCAGTCATCGTTCTCACAACACTGAGGACCAGTCATTCGAAATGACTTCTCCATCTATTTTATGCATTGGTAAAAGCACTATGATGAAAAGTGTGATATGTTTTCAGGTATCTCCTATACTAATAGAGCCACATGCTCACCGGTTTGCCACATGCTGTAGGCCTATGGACTGAACAAGAAACCACCAAAAATTTTAACCAGTCATCGTTCTCACAACACTGAGGACCAGTCATTCGAAATGACTTCTCCATGCATTTTATGCATTGGTAAAAGCACTATGATGAAAAGTGTGATATGTTTTCAGGTATCTCCTATACTAATAGAGCCACATGCTCACCGGTTTGCCACATGCTGTAGGCCTATGGACTGAACAAGAAACCACCAAAAATTTTAACCAGTCATCGTTCTCACAACACTGAGGACCAGTCATTCGAAATGACTTCTCCATGCATTTTATGCATTGGTAAAAGCACTATGATGAAAAGTGTGATATGGTTTCAGGTATCTCCTATACTAATAGAGCCACATGCTCACCGGTTTGCCACATGCTGTAGGCCTATGGACTGAACAAGAAACCACCAAAAATTTTAACCAGTCATCGTTCTCACAACACAGAGGACCAGTCATTCGAAATGACTTCTCCATGCATTTTATGCATTGGTAAAAGCACTATGATGAAAAGTGTGATATGTTTTCAGGTATCTCCTATACTAATAGAGCCACATGCTCACCGGTTTGCCACATGCTGTAGGCCTATGGACTGAACAAGAAACCACCAAAAATTTTAACCAGTCATCGTTCTCACAACACTGAGGACCAGTCATTCGAAATGACTTCTCCATGCATTTTATGCATTGGTAAAAGCACTATGATGAAAAGTGTGATATGTTTTCAGGTATCTCCTATACTAATAGAGCCACATGCTCACCGGTTTGCCACATGCTGTAGGCCTATGGACTGAACAAGAAACCACCAAAAATTTTAACCAGTCATCGTTCTCACAACACTGAGGACCAGTCATTCGAAATGACTTCTCCATGCATTTTATGCATTGGTAAAAGCACTATGATGAAAAGTGTGATATGTTTTCAGGTATCTCCTATACTAATAGAGCCACATGCTCACCGGTTTGCCACATGCTGTAGGCCTATGGACTGAACAAGAAACCACCAAAAATTTTAACCAGTCATCGTTCTCACAACACTGAGGACCAGTCATTCGAAATGACTTCTCCATGCATTTTATGCATTGGTAAAAGCACTATGATGAAAAGTGTGATATGTTTTCAGGTATCTCCTATACTAATAGAGCCACATGCTCACCGGTTTGCCACATGCTGTAGGCCTATGGACTGAACAAGAAACCACCAAAAATTTTAACCAGTCATCGTTCTCACAACACTGAGGACCAGTCATTCGAAATGACTTCTCCATGCATTTTATGCATTGGTAAAAGCACTATGATGAAAAGTGTGATATGTTTTCAGGTATCTCCTATACTAATAGAGCCACATGCTCACCGGTTTGCCACATGCTGTAGGCCTATGGACTGAACAAGAAACCACCAAAAATTTTAACCAGTCATCGTTCTCACAACACTGAGGACCAGTCATTCGAAATGACTTCTCCATGCATTTTATGCATTGGTAATAGCACTATGATGAAAAGTGTGATATGTTTTCAGGTATCTCCTATACTAATAGAGCCACATGCTCACCGGTTTGCCACATGCTGTAGGCCTATGGACTGAACAAGAAACCACCAAAAATTTTAACCAGTCATCGTTCTCACAACACTGAGGACCAGTCATTCGAAATGACTTCTCCATGCATTTTATGCATTGGTAAAAGCACTATGATGAAAAGTGTGATATGTTTTCAGGTGTCTCCTATACTAATAGAGCCACATGCTCACCGGTTTGCCACATGCTGTAGGCCTATGGACTGAACAAATAACCACCAAAAATTTTAACCAGTCATCGTTCTCACAACACTGAGGACCAGTCATTCGAAATGACTTCTCCATGCATTTTATGCATTGGTAAAAGCACTATAATGAAAAGTGTGATATGTTTTCAGGTATCTCCTATACTAATAGAGCCACATGCTCACCGGTTTGCCACATGCCGTAGGCCTATGGACTGAACAAGAAACCACCAAAAAATTTAACCAGTCATCGTTCTCACAACACTGAGGACCAGTCATTCGAAATGACTTCTCCATGCATTTTATGCATTGGTAAAAGCACTATGATGAAAAGTGTGATATGTTTTCAGGTATCTCCTATACTAATAGAGCCACATGCTCACCGGTTTGCCACATGCTGTAGGCCTGTGGACTGAAAAAGAAACCACCAAAAATTTTAACCAGTCATCGTTCTCACAACACTGAGGACCAGTCATTCGAAATGACTTCTCCATGCATTTTATGCATTGGTAAAAGCACTATGATGAAAAGTGTGATATGTTTTCAGGTATCTCCTATACTAATAGAGCCACATGCTCACCGGTTTGCCACATGCTGTAGGCCTATGGACTGAACAAGAAACCACCAAAAATTTTAACCAGTCATCGTTCTCACAACACTGAGGACCAGTCATTCGAAATGACTTCTCCATGCATTTTATGCATTGGTAAAAGCACTATGATGAAAAGTGTGATATGTTTTCAGGTATCTCCTATACTAATAGACCCACATGCTCACCGGTTTGCCACATGCTGTAGGCCTATGGACTGAACAAGAAACCACCAAAAATTTTAACCAGTCATCGTTCTCACAACACTGAGGACCAGTCATTCGAAATGACTTCTCCATGCATTTTATGCATTGGTAAAAGCACTATGATGAAAAGTGTGATATGTTTTCAGGTATCTCCTATACTAATAGAGCCACATGCTCACCGGTTTGCCACATGCTGTAGGCCTATGGACTGAACAAGAAACCACCAAAAATTTTAACCAGTCATCGTTCTCACAACACTGAGGACCAGTCATTCGAAATGACTTCTCCATGCATTTTATGCATTGGTAAAAGCACTATGATGAAAAGTGTGATATGTTTTCAGGTATCTCCTATACTAATAGAGCCACATGCTCACCGGTTTGCCACATGCTGTAGGCCTATGGACTGAACAAGAAACCACCAAAAATTTTAACCAGTCATCGTTCTCACAACACTGAGGACCAGTCATTCGAAAATGACTTCTCCATGCATTTTATGCATTGGTAAAAGCACTATGATGAAAAGTGTGATATGTTTTCAGGTATCTCCTATACTAATAGAGCCACATGCTCACCGGTTTGCCACATGCTGTAGGCCTATGGACTGAACAAGAAACCACCAAAAATTTTAACCAGTCATCGTTCTCACAACACTGAGGACCAGTCATTCGAAATGACTTCTCCATGCATTTTATGCATTGGTAATAGCACTATGATGAAAAGTGTGATATGTTTTCAGGTATCTCCTATACTAATAGAGCCACATGCTCACCGGTTTGCCACATGCTGTAGGCCTATGGACTGAACAAGAAACCACCAAAAATTTTAACCAGTCATCGTTCTCACAACACTGAGGACCAGTCATTCGAAATGACTTCTCCATGCATTTTATGCATTGGTAAAAGCACTATGATGAAAAGTGTGATATGTTTTCAGGTATCTCCTATACTAATAGAGCCACATGCTCACCGGTTTGCCACATGCTGTAGGCCTATGGACTGAACAAATAACCACCAAAAATTTTAACCAGTCATCGTTCTCACAACACTGAGGACCAGTCATTCGAAATGACTTCTCCATGCATTTTATGCATTGGTAAAAGCACTATGATGAAAAGTGTGATATGTTTTCAGGTATCTCCTATACTAATAGAGCCACATGCTCACCGGTTTGCCACATGCTGTAGGCCTATGGACTGAACTAGAAACCACCAAAAATTTTAACCAGTCATCGTTCTCACAACACTGAGGACCAGTCATTCGAAATGACTTCTCCATGCATTTTATGCATTGGTAAAAGCACTATGATGAAAAGTGTGATATGTTTTCAGGTGTCTCCTATACTAATAGAGCCACATGCTCACCGGTTTGCCACATGCTGTAGGCCTATGGACTGAACAAATAACCACCAAAAATTTTAACCAGTCATCGTTCTCACAACACTGAGGACCAGTCATTCGAAATGACTTCTCCATGCATTTTATGCATTGGTAAAAGCACTATAATGAAAAGTGTGATATGTTTTCAGGTATCTCCTATACTAATAGAGCCACATGCTCACCGGTTTGCCACATGCCGTAGGCCTATGGACTGAACAAGAAACCACCAAAAAATTTAACCAGTCATCGTTCTCACAACACTGAGGACCAGTCATTCGAAATGACTTCTCCATGCATTTTATGCATTGGTAAAAGCACTATGATGAAAAGTGTGATATGTTTTCAGGTATCTCCTATACTAATAGAGCCACATGCTCACCGGTTTGCCACATGCTGTAGGCCTGTGGACTGAAAAAGAAACCACCAAAAATTTTAACCAGTCATCGTTCTCACAACACTGAGGACCAGTCATTCGAAATGACTTCTCCATGCATTTTATGCATTGGTAAAAGCACTATGATGAAAAGTGTGATATGTTTTCAGGTATCTCCTATACTAATAGAGCCACATGCTCACCGGTTTGCCACATGCTGTAGGCCTATGGACTGAACAAGAAACCACCAAAAATTTTAACCAGTCATCGTTCTCACAACACTGAGGACCAGTCATTCGAAATGACTTCTCCATGCATTTTATGCATTGGTAAAAGCACTATGATGAAAAGTGTGATATGTTTTCAGGTATCTCCTATACTAATAGACCCACATGCTCACCGGTTTGCCACATGCTGTAGGCCTATGGACTGAACAAGAAACCACCAAAAATTTTAACCAGTCATCGTTCTCACAACACTGAGGACCAGTCATTCGAAATGACTTCTCCATGCATTTTATGCATTGGTAAAAGCACTATGATGAAAAGTGTGATATGTTTTCAGGTATCTCCTATACTAATAGAGCCACATGCTCACCGGTTTGCCACATGCTGTAGGCCTATGGACTGAACAAGAAACCACCAAAAATTTTAACCAGTCATCGTTCTCACAACACTGAGGACCAGTCATTCGAAATGACTTCTCCATGCATTTTATGCATTGGTAAAAGCACTATGATGAAAAGTGTGATATGTTTTCAGGTATCTCCTATACTAATAGAGCCACATGCTCACCGGTTTGCCACATGCTGTAGGCCTATGGACTGAACAAGAAACCACCAAAAATTTTAACCAGTCATCGTTCTCACAACACTGAGGACCAGTCATTCGAAAATGACTTCTCCATGCATTTTATGCATTGGTAAAAGCACTATGATGAAAAGTGTGATATGTTTTCAGGTATCTCCTATACTAATAGAGCCACATGCTCACCGGTTTGCCACATGCTGTAGGCCTATGGACTGAACAAGAAACCACCAAAAATTTTAACCAGTCATCGTTCTCACAACACTGAGGACCAGTCATTCGAAATGACTTCTCCATGCATTTTATGCATTGGTAATAGCACTATGATGAAAAGTGTGATATGTTTTCAGGTATCTCCTATACTAATAGAGCCACATGCTCACCGGTTTGCCACATGCTGTAGGCCTATGGACTGAACAAGAAACCACCAAAAATTTTAACCAGTCATCGTTCTCACAACACTGAGGACCAGTCATTCGAAATGACTTCTCCATGCATTTTATGCATTGGTAAAAGCACTATGATGAAAAGTGTGATATGTTTTCAGGTATCTCCTATACTAATAGAGCCACATGCTCACCGGTTTGCCACATGCTGTAGGCCTATGGACTGAACAAATAACCACCAAAAATTTTAACCAGTCATCGTTCTCACAACACTGAGGACCAGTCATTCGAAATGACTTCTCCATGCATTTTATGCATTGGTAAAAGCACTATGATGAAAAGTGTGATATGTTTTCAGGTATCTCCTATACTAATAGAGCCACATGCTCACCGGTTTGCCACATGCTGTAGGCCTATGGACTGAACTAGAAACCACCAAAAATTTTAACCAGTCATCGTTCTCACAACACTGAGGACCAGTCATTCGAAATGACTTCTCCATGCATTTTATGCATTGGTAAAAGCACTATGATGAAAAGTGTGATATGTTTTCAGGTATCTCCTATACTAATAGAGCCACATGCTCACCGGTTTGCCACATGCTGTAGGCCTATGGACTGAACAAGAAACCACCAAAAATTTTAACCAGTCATCGTTCTCACAACACTGAGGACCAGTCATTCGACATGACTTCTCCATGCATTTTATGCATTGGTAAAAGCACTATGATGAAAAGTGTGATATGTTTTCAGGTATCTCCTATACTAATAGAGCCACATGCTCACCGGTTTGCCACATGCTGTAGGCCTATGGACTGAACAAGAAACCACCAAAAATTTTAACCAGTCATCGTTCTCACAACACTGAGGACCAGTCATTCGAAATGACTTCTCCATGCATTTTATGCATTGGTAAAAGCACTATGATGAAAAGTGTGATATCTTTTCAGGTATCTCCTATACTAATAGAGCCACATGCTCACCGGTTTGCCACATGCTGTAGGCCTATGGACTGAACAAGAAACCACCAAAAATTTTAACCAGTCATCGTTCTCACAACACTGAGGACCAGTCATTCGAAATGACTTCTCCATGCATTTTATGCATTGGTAAAAGCACTATGATGAAAAGTGTGATATGTTTTCAGGTATCTCCTATACTAATAGAGCCACATGCTCACCGGTTTGCCACATGCTGTAGGCCTATGGACTGAACAAGAAACCACCAAAAATTTTAACCATTCATCGTTCTCACAACACTGAGGACCAGTCATTCGAAATGACTTCTCCATGCATTTTATGCATTGGTAAAAGCACTATGATGAAAAGTGTGATATGTTTTCAGGTATCTCCTATACTAATAGAGCCACATGCTCACCGGTTTGCCACATGCTGTAGGCCTATGGACTGAACAAGAAACCACCAAAAATTTTAACCAGTCATCGTTCTCACAACACTGAGGACCAGTCATTCGAAATGACTTCTCCATGCATTTTATGCATTGGTAAAAGCACTATGATGAAAAGTGTGATATGTTTTCAGGTATCTCCTATACTAATAGAGCCACATGCTCACCGGTTTGCCACATGCTGTAGGCCTATGGACTGAACAAGAAACCACCAAAAATTTTAATCAGTCATCGTTCTCACAACACTGAGGACCAGTCATTCGAAATGACTTCTCCATGCATTTTATGCATTGGTAAAAGCACTATGATGAAAAGTGTGATATGTTTCAGGTATCTCCTATACTAATAGAGCCACATGCTCACCGGTTTGCCACATGCTGTAGGCCTATGGACTGAACAAGAAACCACCAAAAATTTTAACCAGTCATCGTTCTCACAACACTGAGGACCAGTCATTCGAAATGACTTCTCCATGCATTTTATGCATTGGTAAAAGCACTATGATGAAAAGTGTGATATCTTTTCAGGTATCTCCTATACTAATAGAGCCACATGCTCACCGGTTTGCCACATGCTGTAGGCCTATGGACTGAACAAATAACCACCAAAAATTTTAACCAGTCATCGTTCTCACAACACTGAGGACCAGTCATTCGAAATGACTTCTCCATGCATTTTATGCATTGGTAAAAGCACTATGATGAAAAGTGTGATATGTTTTCAGGTTTCTCCTATACTAATAGAGCCACATGCTCACCGGTTTGCCACATGCTGTAGGCCTATGGACTGAACTAGAAACCACCAAAAATTTTAACCAGTCATCGTTCTCACAACACTGAGGACCAGTCATTCGAAATGACTTCTCCATGCATTTTATGCATTGGTAAAAGCACTATGATGAAAAGTGTGATATGTTTTCAGGTATCTCCTATACTAATAGAGCCACATGCTCACCGGTTTGCCACATGCTGTAGGCCTATGGACTGAACAAGAAACCACCAAAAATTTTAACCAGTCATCGTTCTCACAACACTGAGGACCAGTCATTCGACATGACTTCTCCATGCATTTTATGCATTGGTAAAAGCACTATGATGAAAAGTGTGATATGTTTTCAGGTATCTCCTATACTAATAGAGCCACATGCTCACCGGTTTGCCACATGCTGTAGGCCTATGGACTGAACAAGAAACCAC
Source organism: Ranitomeya imitator (assembly GCF_032444005.1). Lineage (NCBI taxonomy): Eukaryota > Metazoa > Chordata > Amphibia > Anura > Dendrobatidae > Ranitomeya > Ranitomeya imitator. The sequence goes on from NW_027194866.1 coordinate 343,045, forward strand.
CAAAAATTTTAACCAGTCATCGTTCTCACAACACTGAGGACCAGTCATTCGAAATGACTTCTCCATGCATTTTATGCATTGGTAAAAGCACTATGATGAAAAGTGTGATATCTTTTCAGGTATCTCCTATACTAATAGAGCCACATGCTCACCGGTTTGCCACATGCTGTAGGCCTATGGACTGAACAAGAAACCACCAAAAATTTTAACCAGTCATCGTTCTCACAACACTGAGGACCAGTCATTCGAAATGACTTCTCCATGCATTTTATGCATTGGTAAAAGCACTATGATGAAAAGTGTGATATGTTTTCAGGTATCTCCTATACTAATAGAGCCACATGCTCACCGGTTTGCCACATGCTGTAGGCCTATGGACTGAACAAGAAACCACCAAAAATTTTAACCAGTCATCGTTCTCACAACACTGAGGACCAGTCATTCGAAATGACTTCTCCATGCATTTTATGCATTGGTAAAAGCACTATGATGAAAAGTGTGATATGTTTTCAGGTATCTCCTATACTAATAGAGCCACATGCTCACCGGTTTGCCACATGCTGTAGGCCTATGGACTGAACAAGAAACCACCAAAAATTTTAACCAGTCATCGTTCTCACAACACTGAGGACCAGTCATTCGAAATGACTTCTCCATGCATTTTATGCATTGGTAAAAGCACTATGATGAAAAGTGTGATATGTTTTCAGGTATCTCCTATACTAATAGAGCCACATGCTCACCGGTTTGCCACATGCTGTAGGCCTATGGACTGAACAAGAAACCACCAAAAATTTTAATCAGTCATCGTTCTCACAACACTGAGGACCAGTCATTCGAAATGACTTCTCCATGCATTTTATGCATTGGTAAAAGCACTATGATGAAAAGTGTGATATGTTTCAGGTATCTCCTATACTAATAGAGCCACATGCTCACCGGTTTGCCACATGCTGTAGGCCTATGGACTGAACAAGAAACCACCAAAAATTTTAACCAGTCATCGTTCTCACAACACTGAGGACCAGTCATTCGAAATGACTTCTCCATGCATTTTATGCATTGGTAAAAGCACTATGACGAAAAGTGTGATATGTTTTCAGGTAACTCCTATACTAATAGAGCCACATGCTCACCGGTTTGCCACATGCTGTAGGCCTATGGACTGAACAAGAAACCACCAAAAGTTTTAACCAGTCATCGTTCTCACAACACTGAGGACCAGTCATTCGAAATGACTTCTCCATGCATTTTATGCATTGGTAAAAGCACTATGATGAAAAGTGTGATATGTTTTCAGGTATCTCCTATACTAATAGAGCCACATGCTCACCGGTTTGCCACATGCTGTAGGCCTATGGACTGAACAAGAAACCACCAAAAATTTTAACCAGTCATCGTTCTCACAACACTGAGGACCAGTCATTCGAAATGACTTCTCCATGCATTTTATGCATTGGTAAAAGCACTATGATGAAAAGTGTGATATGTTTTCAGGTATCTCCTATACTAATAGAGCCACATGCTCACCGGTTTGCCACATGCTGTAGGCCTATGGACTGAACAAGAAACCACCAAAAATTTTAACCAGTCATCGTTCTCACAACACTGAGGACCAGTCATTCGAAATGACTTCTCCATGCATTTTATGCATTGGTAAAAGCACTATGATGAAAAGTGTGATATGTTTTCAGGTATCTCCTATACTAATAGAGCCACATGCTCACCGGTTTGCCACATGCTGTAGGCCTATGGACTGAACAAGAAACCACCAAAAATTTTAACCAGTCATCGTTCTCACAACACTGAGGACCAGTCATTCGAAATGACTTCTCCATGCATTTTATGCATTGGTAAAAGCACTATGATGAAAAGTGTGATATGTTTTCAGGTATCTCCTAAACTAATAGAGCCACATGCTCACCGGTTTGCCACATGCTGTAGGCCTATGGACTGAACAAGAAACCACCAAAAAATTTAACCAGTCATCGTTCTCACAACACTGAGGACCAGTCATTCGAAATGACTTCTCCATGCATTTTATGCATTGGTAAAAGCACTATGATGAAAAGTGTGATATGTTTTCAGGTATCTCCTATACTAATAGAGCCACATGCTCACCGGTTTGCCACATGCTGTAGGCCTATGGACTGAACAAGAAACCACCAAAAATTTTAACCAGTCATCGTTCTCACAACACTGAGGACCAGTCATTCAAAATGACTTCTCCATGCATTTTATGCATTGGTAAAAGCACTATGATGAAAAGTGTGATATGTTTTCAGGTATCTCCTATACTAATAGAGCCACATGCTCACCGGTTTGCCACATGCTGTAGGCCTATGGACTGAACAAGAAACCACCAAAAATTTTAACCAGTCATCGTTCTCACAACACTGAGGACCAGTCATTCGAAATGACTTCTCCATGCATTTTATGCATTGGTAAAAGCACTATGATGAAAAGTGTGATATGTTTTCAGGTATCTCCTATACTAATAGACCCACATGCTCACCGGTTTGCCACATGCTGTAGGCCTATGGACTGAACAAGAAACCACCAAAAATTTTAACCAGTCATCGTTCTCACAACACTGAGGACCAGTCATTCGAAATGACTTCTCCATGCATTTTATGCATTGGTAAAAGCACTATGATGAAAAGTGTGATATGTTTTCAGGTATCTCCTATACTAATAGAGCCACATGCTCACCGGTTTGCCACATGCTGTAGGCCTATGGACTGAACAAGAAACCACCAAAAATTTTAACCAGTCATCGTTCTCACAACACTGAGGACCAGTCATTCGAAATGACTTCTCCATGCATTTTATGCATTGGTAAAAGCACTATGATGAAAAGTGTGATATGTTTTCAGGTATCTCCTATACTAATAGAGCCACATGCTCACCGGTTTGCCACATGCTGTAGGCCTATGGACTGAACAAGAAACCACCAAAAATTTTAACCAGTCATCGTTCTCACAACACTGAGGACCAGTCATTCGAAATGACTTCTCCATGCATTTTATGCATTGGTAAAAGCACTATGATGAAAAGTGTGATATGTTTTCAGGTATCTCCTATACTAATAGAGCCACATGCTCACCGGTTTGCCACATGCTGTAGGCCTATGGACTGAACAAGAAACCACCAAAAATTTTAACCAGTCATCGTTCTCACAACACTGAGGACCAGTCATTCGAAATGACTTCTCCATGCATTTTATGCATTGGTAAAAGCACTATGATGAAAAGTGTGATATGTTTTCAGGTATCTCCTATACTAATAGAGCCACATGCTCACCGGTTTGCCACATGCTGTAGGCCTATGGACTGAACAAATAACCACCAAAAATTTTAACCAGTCATCGTTCTCACAACACTGAGGACCAGTCATTCGAAATGACTTCTCCATGCATTTTATGCATTGGTAAAAGCACTATGATGAAAAGTGTGATATGTTTTCAGGTATCTCCTATACTAATAGACCCACATGCTCACCGGTTTGCCACATGCTGTAGGCCTATGGACTGAACAAGAAACCACCAAAAATTTTAACCAGTCATCGTTCTCACAACACTGAGGACCAGTCATTCGAAATGACTTCTCCATGCATTTTATGCATTGGTAAAAGCACTATGATGAAAAGTGTGATATGTTTTCAGGTATCTCCTATACTAATAGAGCCACATGCTCACCGGTTTGCCACATGCTGTAGGCCTATGGACTGAACAAGAAACCACCAAAAATTTTAACCAGTCATCGTTCTCACAACACTGAGGACCAGTCATTCGAAATGACTTCTCCATGCATTTTATGCATTGGTAAAAGCACTATGATGAAAAGTGTGATATGTTTTCAGGTATCTCCTATACTAATAGAGCCACATGCTCACCGGTTTGCCACATGCTGTAGGCCTATGGACTGAACAAGAAACCACCAAAAATTTTAACCAGTCATCGTTCTCACAACACTGAGGACCAGTCATTCGAAATGACTTCTCCATGCATTTTATGCATTGGTAAAAGCACTATGATGAAAAGTGTGATATGTTTTCAGGTATCTCCTATACTAATAGAGCCACATGCTCACCGGTTTGCCACATGCTGTAAACCTATGGACTGAACAAGAAACCACCAAAAATTTTAACCAGTCATCGTTCTCACAACACTGAGGACCAGTCATTCGAAATGACTTCTCCATGCATTTTATGCATTGGTAAAAGCACTATGATGAAAAGTGTGATATGTTTTCAGGTATCTCCTATACTAATAGAGCCACATGCTCACCGGTTTGCCACATGCTGTAGGCCTATGGACTGAACAAATAACCACCAAAAATTTTAACCAGTCATCGTTCTCACAACACTGAGGACCAGTCATTCGAAATGACTTCTCCATGCATTTTATGCATTGGTAAAAGCACTATGATGAAAAGTGTGATATGTTTTCAGGTATCTCCTATACTAATAGAGCCACATGCTCACCGGTTTGCCACATGCTGTAGGCCTATGGACTGAACTAGAAACCACCAAAAATTTTAACCAGTCATCGTTCTCACAACACTGAGGACCAGTCATTCGAAATGACTTCTCCATGCATTTTATGCATTGGTAAAAGCACTATGATGAAAAGTGTGATATGTTTTCAGGTATCTCCTATACTAATAGAGCCACATGCTCACCGGTTTGCCACATGCTGTAGGCCTATGGACTGAACAAGAAACCACCAAAAATTTTAACCAGTCATCGTTCTCACAACACTGAGGACCAGTCATTCGACATGACTTCTCCATGCATTTTATGCATTGGTAAAAGCACTATGATGAAAAGTGTGATATGTTTTCAGGTATCTCCTATACTAATAGAGCCACATGCTCACCGGTTTGCCACATGCTGTAGGCCTATGGACTGAACAAGAAACCACCAAAAATTTTAACCAGTCATCGTTCTCACAACACTGAGGACCAGTCATTCGAAATGACTTCTCCATGCATTTTATGCATTGGTAAAAGCACTATGATGAAAAGTGTGATATGTTTTCAGGTATCTCCTATACTAATAGAGCCACATGCTCACCGGTTTGCCACATGCTGTAGGCCTATGGACTGAACAAGAAACCACCAAAAATTTTAACCAGTCATCATTCTCACAACACTGAGGACCAGTCATTCGAAATGACTTCTCCATGCATTTTATGCATTGGTAAAAGCACTATGATGAAAAGTGTGATATGTTTTCAGGTATCTCCTATACTAATAGAGCCACATGCTCACCGGTTTGCCACATGCTGTAGGCCTATGGACTGAACAAGAAACCACCAAAAATTTTAACCAGTCATCGTTCTCACAACACTGAGGACCAGTCATTCGAAATGACTTCTCCATGCATTTTATGCATTGGTAAAAGCACTATGATGAAAAGTGTGATATGTTTTCAGGTATCTCCTATACTAATAGAGCCACATGCTCACCGGTTTGCCACATGCTGTAGGCCTATGGACTGAACAAGAAACCACCAAAAATTTTAATCAGTCATCGTTCTCACAACACTGAGGACCAGTCATTCGAAATGACTTCTCCATGCATTTTATGCATTGGTAAAAGCACTATGATGAAAAGTGTGATATGTTTCAGGTATCTCCTATACTAATAGAGCCACATGCTCACCGGTTTGCCACATGCTGTAGGCCTATGGACTGAACAAGAAACCACCAAAAATTTTAACCAGTCATCGTTCTCACAACACTGAGGACCAGTCATTCGAAATGACTTCTCCATGCATTTTATGCATTGGTAAAAGCACTATGATGAAAAGTGTGATATCTTTTCAGGTATCTCCTATACTAATAGAGCCACATGCTCACCGGTTTGCCACATGCTGTAGGCCTATGGACTGAACAAGAAACCACCAAAAATTTTAACCAGTCATCGTTCTCACAACACTGAGGACCAGTCATTCGAAATGACTTCTCCATGCATTTTATGCATTGGTAAAAGCACTATGATGAAAAGTGTGATATGTTTTCAGGTATCTCCTATACTAATAGAGCCACATGCTCACCGGTTTGCCACATGCTGTAGGCCTATGGACTGAACAAGAAACCACCAAAAATTTTAACCAGTCATCGTTCTCACAACACTGAGGACCAGTCATTCGAAATGACTTCTCCATGCATTTTATGCATTGGTAAAAGCACTATAATGAAAAGTGTGATATGTTTTCAGGTATCTCCTATACTAATAGAGCCACATGCTCACCGGTTTGCCACATGCTGTAGGCCTATGGACTGAACAAGAAACCACCAAAAATTTTAACCAGTCATCGTTCTCACAACACTGAGGACCAGTCATTCAAAATGACTTCTCCATGCATTTTATGCATTGGTAAAAGCACTATGACGAAAAGTGTGATATGTTTTCAGGTAACTCCTATACTAATAGAGCCACATGCTCACCGGTTTGCCACATGCTGTAGGCCTATGGACTGAACAAGAAACCACCAAAAATTTTAACCAGTCATCGTTCTCACAACACTGAGGACCAGTCATTCGAAATGACTTCTCCATGCATTTTATGCATTGGTAAAAGCACTATGATGAAAAGTGTGATATGTTTTCAGGTATCTCCTATACTAATAGAGCCACATGCTCACCGGTTTGCCACATGCTGTAGGCCTATGGACTGAACAAGAAACCACCAAAAATTTTAACCAGTCATCGTTCTCACAACACTGAGGACCAGTCATTCGAAATGACTTCTCCATGCATTTTATGCATTGGTAAAAGCACTATGATGAAAAGTGTGATATGTTTTCAGGTATCTCCTATACTAATAGAGCCACATGCTCACCGGTTTGCCACATGCTGTAGGCCTATGGACTGAACAAGAAACCACCAAAAATTTTAACCAGTCATCGTTCTCACAACACTGAGGACCAGTCATTCGAAATGACTTCTCCATGCATTTTATGCATTGGTAAAAGCACTATGATGAAAAGTGTGATATGTTTTCAGGTATCTCCTATACTAATAGAGCCACATGCTCACCGGTTTGCCACATGCTGTAGGCCTATGGACTGAACAAGAAACCACCAAAAATTTTAACCAGTCATCGTTCTCACAACACTGAGGACCAGTCATTCGATATGACTTCTCCATGCATTTTATGCATTGGTAAAAGCACTATGATGAAAAGTGTGATATGTTTTCAGGTATCTCCTAAACTAATAGAGCCACATGCTCACCGGTTTGCCACATGCTGTAGGCCTATGGACTGAACAAGAAACCACCAAAAAATTTAACCAGTCATCGTTCTCACAACACTGAGGACCAGTCATTCGAAATGACTTCTCCATGCATTTTATGCATTGGTAAAAGCACTATGATGAAAAGTGTGATATGTTTTCAGGTATCTCCTATACTAATAGAGCCACATGCTCACCGGTTTGCCACATGCTGTAGGCCTATGGACTGAACAAGAAACCACCAAAAATTTTAACCAGTCATCGTTCTCACAACACTGAGGACCAGTCATTCGAAATGACTTCTCCATGCATTTTATGCATTGGTAAAAGCACTATGATGAAAAGTGTGATATGTTTTCAGGTATCTCCTATACTAATAGAGCCACATGCTCACCGGTTTGCCACATGCTGTAGGCCTATGGACTGAACAAGAAACCACCAAAAATTTTAACCAGTAATCGTTCTCACAACACTGAGGACCAGTCATTCGAAATGACTTCTCCATGCATTTTATGCATTGGTAAAAGCACTATGATGAAAAGTGTGATATGTTTTCAGGTATCTCCTATACTAATAGACCCACATGCTCACCGGTTTGCCACATGCTGTAGGCCTATGGACTGAACAAGAAACCACCAAAAATTTTAACCAGTCATCGTTCTCACAACACTGAGGACCAGTCATTCGAAATGACTTCTCCATGCATTTTATGCATTGGTAAAAGCACTATGATGAAAAGTGTGATATGTTTTCAGGTATCTCCTATACTAATAGAGCCACATGCTCACCGGTTTGCCACATGCTGTAGGCCTATGGACTGAACAAGAAACCACCAAAAATTTTAACCAGTCATCGTTCTCACAACACTGAGGACCAGTCATTCGAAATGACTTCTCCATGCATTTTATGCATTGGTAAAAGCACTATGATGAAAAGTGTGATATGTTTTCAGGTATCTCCTATACTAATAGAGCCACATGCTCACCGGTTTGCCACATGCTGTAGGCCTATGGACTGAACAAGAAACCACCAAAAATATTAACCAGTCATCGTTCTCACAACACTGAGGACCAGTCATTCGAAATGACTTCTCCATGCATTTTATGCATTGGTAAAAGCACTATGATGAAAAGTGTGATATGTTTTCAGGTATCTCCTATACTAATAGAGCCACATGCTCACCGGTTTGCCACATGCTGTAGGCCTATGGACTGAACAAGAAACCACCAAAAATTTTAACCAGTCATCGTTCTCACAACACTGAGGACCAGTCATTCGAAATGACTTCTCCATGCATTTTATGCATTGGTAATAGCACTATGATGAAAAGTGTGATATGTTTTCAGGTATCTCCTATACTAATAGAGCCACATGCTCACCGGTTTGCCACATGCTGTAGGCCTATGGACTGAACAAGAAACCACCAAAAATTTTAACCAGTCATCGTTCTCACAACACTGAGGACCAGTCATTCGAAATGACTTCTCCATGCATTTTATGCATTGGTAAAAGCACTATGATGAAAAGTGTGATATGTTTTCAGGTGTCTCCTATACTAATAGAGCCACATGCTCACCGGTTTGCCACATGCTGTAGGCCTATGGACTGAACAAATAACCACCAAAAATTTTAACCAGTCATCGTTCTCACAACACTGAGGACCAGTCATTCGAAATGACTTCTCCATGCATTTTATGCATTGGTAAAAGCACTATGATGAAAAGTGTGATATGTTTTCAGGTATCTCCTATACTAATAGAGCCACATGCTCACCGGTTTGCCACATGCTGTAGGCCTATGGACTGAACAAGAAACCACCAAAAAATTTAACCAGTCATCGTTCTCACAACACTGAGGACCAGTCATTCGAAATGACTTCTCCATGCATTTTATGCATTGGTAAAAGCACTATGATGAAAAGTGTGATATGTTTTCAGGTATCTCCTATACTAATAGAGCCACATGCTCACCGGTTTGCCACATGCTGTAGGCCTGTGGACTGAACAAGAAACCACCAAAAATTTTAACCAGTCATCGTTCTCACAACACTGAGGACCAGTCATTCGAAATGACTTCTCCATGCATTTTATGCATTGGTAAAAGCACTATGATGAAGTGTGATATGTTTTCAGGTATCTCCTATACTAATAGAGCCACATGCTCACCGGTTTGCCACATGCTGTAGGCCTATGGACTGAACAAGAAACCACCAAAAATTTTAACCAGTCATCGTTCTCACAACACTGAGGACCAGTCATTCGAAATGACTTCTCCATGCATTTTATGCATTGGTAAAAGCACTATGATGAAAAGTGTGATATGTTTTCAGGTATCTCCTATACTAATAGACCCACATGCTCACCGGTTTGCCACATGCTGTAGGCCTATGGACTGAACAAGAAACCACCAAAAATTTTAACCAGTCATCGTTCTCACAACACTGAGGACCAGTCATTCGAAATGACTTCTCCATGCATTTTATGCATTGGTAAAAGCACTATGATGAAAAGTGTGATATGTTTTCAGGTATCTCCTATACTAATAGAGCCACATGCTCACCGGTTTGCCACATGCTGTAGGCCTATGGACTGAACAAGAAACCACCAAAAATTTTAACCAGTCATCGTTCTCACAACACTGAGGACCAGTCATTCGAAATGACTTCTCCATGCATTTTATGCATTGGTAAAAGCACTATGATGAAAAGTGTGATATGTTTTCAGGTATCTCCTATACTAATAGAGCCACATGCTCACCGGTTTGCCACATGCTGTAGGCCTATGGACTGAACAAGAAACCACCAAAAATTTTAACCAGTCATCGTTCTCACAACACTGAGGACCAGTCATTCGAAATGACTTCTCCATGCATTTTATGCATTGGTAAAAGCACTATGATGAAAAGTGTGATATGTTTTCAGGTATCTCCTATACTAATAGAGCCACATGCTCACCGGTTTGCCACATGCTGTAGGCCTATGGACTGAACAAGAAACCACCAAAAATTTTAACCAGTCATCGTTCTCACAACACTGAGGACCAGTCATTCGAAATGACTTCTCCATGCATTTTATGCATTGGTATTAGCACTATGATGAAAAGTGTGATATGTTTTCAGGTATCTCCTATACTAATAGAGCCACATGCTCACCGGTTTGCCACATGCTGTAGGCCTATGGACTGAACAAGAAACCACCAAAAATTTTAACCAGTCATCGTTCTCACAACACTGAGGACCAGTCATTCGAAATGACTTCTCCATGCATTTTATGCATTGGTAAAAGCACTATGATGAAAAGTGTGATATGTTTTCAGGTATCTCCTATACTAATAGAGCCACATGCTCACCGGTTTGCCACATGCTGTAGGCCTATGGACTGAACAAATAACCACCAAAAATTTTAACCAGTCATCATTCTCACAACACTGAGGAGCAGTCATTCGAAATGACTTCTCCATGCATTTTATGCATTGGTAAAAGCACTATGATGAAAAGTGTGATATGTTTTCAGGTATCTCCTATACTAATAGAGCCACATGCTCACCGGTTTGCCACATGCTGTAGGCCTATGGACTGAACTAGAAACCACCAAAAATTTTAACCAGTCATCGTTCTCACAACACTGAGGACCAGTCATTCGAAATGACTTCTCCATGCATTTTATGCATTGGTAAAAGCACTATGATGAAAAGTGTGATATGTTTTCAGGTATCTCCTATACTAATAGAGCCACATGCTCACCGGTTTGCCACATGCTGTAGGCCTATGGACTGAACAAGAAACCACCAAAAATTTTAACCAGTCATCGTTCTCACAACACTGAGGACCAGTCATTCGACATGACTTCTCCATGCATTTTATGCATTGGTAAAAGCACTATGATGAAACGTGTGACATGTTTTCAGGTATCTCCTATACTAATAGAGCCACATGCTCACCGGTTTGCCACATGCTGTAGGCCTATGGACTGAACAAGAAACCACCAAAAATTTTAACCAGTCATCGTTCTCACAACACTGAGGACCAGTCATTCGAAATGACTTCTCCATGCATTTTATGCATTGGTAAAAGCACTATGATGAAAAGTGTGATATCTTTTCAGGTATCTCCTATACTAATAGAGCCACATGCTCACCGGTTTGCCACATGCTGTAGGCCTATGGACTGAACAAGAAACCACCAAAAATTTTAACCAGTCATCGTTCTCACAACACTGAGGACCAGTCATTCGAAATGATTTCTCCATGCATTTTATGCATTGGTAAAAGCACTATGATGAAAAGTGTGATATGTTTTCAGGTATCTCCTATACTAATAGAGCCACATGCTCACCGGTTTGCCACATGCTGTAGGCCTATGGACTGAACAAGAAACCACCAAAAATTTTAACCAGTCATCGTTCTCACAACACTGAGGACCAGTCATTCGAAATGACTTCTCCATGCATTTTATGCATTGGTAAAAGCACTATGATGAAAAGTGTGATATGTTTTCAGGTATCTCCTATACTAATAGAGCCACATGCTCACCGGTTTGCCACATGCTGTAGGCCTATGGACTGAACAAGAAACCACCAAAAATTTTAACCAGTCATCGTTCTCACAACACTGAGGACCAGTCATTCGAAATGACTTCTCCATGCATTTTATGCATTGGTAAAAGCACTTTGATGAAAAGTGTGATATGTTTTCAGGTATCTCCTATACTAATAGAGCCACATGCTCACCGGTTTGCCACATGCTGTAGGCCTATGGACTGAACAAGAAACCACCAAAAATTTTAATCAGTCATAGTTCTCACAACACTGAGGACCAGTCATTCGAAATGACTTCTCCATGCATTTTATGCATTGGTAAAAGCACTATGATGAAAAGTGTGATATGTTTCAGGTATCTCCTATACTAATAGAGCCACATGCTCACCGGTTTGCCACATGCTGTAGGCCTATGGACTGAACAAGAAACCACCAAAAATTTTAACCAGTCATCGTTCTCACAACACTGAGGACCAGTCATTCGAAATGACTTCTCCATGCATTTTATGCATTGGTAAAAGCACTATGATGAAAAGTGTGATATCTTTTCAGGTATCTCCTATACTAATAGAGCCACATGCTCACCGGTTTGCCACATGCTGTAGGCCTATGGACTGAACAAGAAACCACCAAAAATTTTAACCAGTCATCGTTCTCACAACACTGAGGACCAGTCATTCGAAATTACTTCTCCATGCATTTTATGCATTGGTAAAAGCACTATGATGAAAAGTGTGATATGTTTTCAGGTATCTCCTATACTAATAGAGCCACATGCTCACCGGTTTGCCACATGCTGTAGGCCTATGGACTGAACAAGAAACCACCAAAAATTTTAACCAGTCATCGTTCTCACAACACTGAGGACCAGTCATTCGAAATGACTTCTCCATGCATTTTATGCATTGGTAAAAGCACTATGATGAAAAGTGTGATATGTTTTCAGGTATCTCCTATACTAATAGAGCCACATGCTCACCGGTTTGCCACATGCTGTAGGCCTATGGACTGAACAAGAAACCACCAAAAATTTTAACCAGTCATCGTTCTCACAACACTGAGGACTAGTGTTGAGCGATACCGTCCGATACTTGAAAGTATCGGTATCGGATAGTATCGGCCGATACCCGAAAAATATCGGATATCGCCGATACCGATATCCGATACCAATACAAGTCAATGGGACATCAAGTATCGGAATGTATCCTCATGGATCCCAGGGTCTGAAGGAGAGGAAACTCTCCTTCAGGCCTTGGGATCCATATTAAAGTGTAAAATAAAGAATTAAAATAAAAAATATTGTTATATTCACCTCTCCGGCGGCCCCTGGACATCAGCGGGAGGATCCGGCGTCCGGCACGGCTTCTTTCTTCAAAATGCGCGCCTTCAGGACCTGTGGAATGACGTCCCGGCTTCTGATTGGTCGCGTGCCGCCCATGTGACCGCCACGCGACCAATCAGAAGCCGCGACGTCATTCCTCAGGTCCTAGAAGGCGCTCATTCTAGGACTTTAGCTGAGGAATGACGTCGCGGCTTCTGATTGGTCGCGTGGCGGTCACATGGGCGGCACGCGACCAATCAGAAGCCGGGACGTCATACCACAGGTCCTAAAGGCGCGCATTTTGAAGAAAGAAGCCGTCCCGGACGCGGGATTCTCCCGCTGATGTCCAGGGGCCGCCGGAGAGGTGAATATAACAATATTTTTTATTTTAATTCTTTATTTTACACTTCCGATACCGATACCCGATATCACAAAAATATCGGATCTCGGTATCGGAATTCCGATACCGCAAGTATCGGCCGATACCCGATACTTGCGGTATCGGAATGCTCAACACTACTGAGGACCAGTCATTCGAAATGACTTCTCCATGCATTTTATGCATTGGTAAAAGCACTATGATGAAAAGTGGGATATGTTTTCAGGTATCTCCTATACTAATAGAGCCACATGCTCACCGGTTTGCCACATGCTGTAGGCCTATGGACTGAACAAGAAACCACCAAAAATTTTAACCAGTCATGGTTCTCAAACACTGAGGACCAGTCATTCGAAATGACTTCTCCATGCATTTTATGCATTGGTAAAAGCACTATGATGAAAAGTGTGATATGTTTTCAGGTATCTCCTATACTAATAGAGCCACATGCTCACCGGTTTGCCACATGCTGTAGGCCTATGGACTGAACAAGAAACCACCAAAAATTTTAATCAGTCATCGTTCTCACAACACTGAGGACCAGTCATTCGAAATGACTTCTCCATGCATTTTATGCATTGGTAAAAGCACTATGATGAAAAGTGTGATATGTTTTCAGGTATCTCCTATACTAATAGAGCCACATGCTCACCGGTTTGCCACATGCTGTAGGCCTATGGACTGAACAAGAAACCACCAAAAATTTTAACCAGTCATCGTTCTCACAACACTGAGGACCAGTCATTCGAAATGACTTCTCCATGCATTTTATGCATTGGTAAAAGCACTATGATGAAAAGTGTGATATGTTTTCAGGTATCTCCTATACTAATAGAGCCACATGCTCACCGGTTTGCCACATGCTGTAGGCCTATGGACTGAACAAGAAACCACCAAAAATTTTAACCAGTCATCGTTCTCACAACACTGAGGACCAGTCATTCGAAATGACTTCTCCATGCATGTTATGCATTGGTAAAAGCACTATGATGAAAAGTGTGATATGTTTTCAGGTATCTCCTATACTAATAGAGCCACATGCTCACCGGTTTGCCACATGCTGTAGGCCTATGGACTGAACAAGAAACCACCAAAAATTTTAACCAGTCATCGTTCTCACAACACTGAGGACCAGTCATTCGAAATGACTTCTCCATGCATTTTATGCATTGGTAAAAGCACTATGATGAAAAGTGTGATATGTTTTCAGGTATCTCCTATACTAATAGAGCCACATGCTCACCGGTTTGCCACATGCTGTAGACCTATGGACTGAACAAGAAACCACCAAAAATTTTAACCAGTCATCGTTCTCACAACACTGAGGACCAGTCATTCGAAATGACTTCTCCATGCATTTTATGCATTGGTAATAGCACTATGATGAAAAGTGTGATATGTTTTCAGGTATCTCCTATACTAATAGAGCCTCATGCTCACCGGTTTGCCACATGCTGTAGGCCTATGGACTGAACAAGAAACCACCAAAAATTTTAACCAGTCATCGTTCTCACAACACTGAGGACCAGTCATTCGAAATGACTTCTCCATGCATTTTATGCATTGGTAAAAGCACTATGATGAAAAGTGTGATATGTTTTCAGGTATCTCCTATACTAATAGAGCCACATGCTCACCGGTTTGCCACATGCTGTAGGCCTATGGACTGAACAAGAAACCACCAAAAATTTTAACTAGTCATCGTTCTCACAACACTGAGGACCAGTCATTCGAAATGACTTCTCCATGCATTTTATGCATTGGTAAAAGCACTATGATGAAAAGTGTGATATGTTTTCAGGTATCTCCTATACTAATAGAGCCACATGCTCACCGGTTTGCCACATGCTGTAGGCCTATGGACTGAACAAGAAACCACCAAAAATTTTAACTAGTCATCGTTCTCACAACACTGAGGACCAGTCATTCGAAATTACTTCTCCATGCATTTTATGCATTGGTAAAAGCACTATGATGAAAAGTGTGATATGTTTTCAGGTATCTCCTATACTAATAGAGCCACATGCTCACCGGTTTGCCACATGCTGTAGGCCTATGGACTGAACAAGAAACCACCAAAAATTTTTTTTTTTTTTCCATAATTTTTATTGGTTTTGTAAATGTTTTATAAGGGAGAGGGAAAAGGGGAGGGAAAGTGTGTAAGGGGGAAGGGTAAGTAATTCCCTGTGAAACAGGAAATGGGAAAAGAAGACAGGCGTAACAATGCATACATAAGCATTTCAAAAATACACAGGAATTTGTAGCTAACAAGGCTTCTGAATAAACCTAGATAAGAGTAAAGCATATTTTAGAGTAGTAGATTAGTATAAAGAGTAAACAGAGCTCAACGTTGCTTTAAAAGACAGGAATGTTTACAAACATATTAATGCTTCCAAAATTATGCAGCTAATTGTTGCTAATTAAAGTTTTGTTGCTAATCAAGGTTTTAGATTAAGCTTAATAACCTGTAAGGAGAAAAGCAAAACAAATACAGTAAAATAAAGTACATTGTAAATTTTTGTGCATGTAGGCCCGTCTTGTCTGGAAACGCCTCAAAGGCACCCCTAGACTAAGTGGGGGGAAAGTTCGGTTCTACAAAGTAATTATAAAAGTGGAAGACTCCTTAAAGTTATGGAATTCTTTTTTCCTGCTTGGATAGAATCCAGCTTCAGCGAAGACCGGCAGCATCTAGGAAAGTTGCACCCTCGTCCGGAGAAGAAATGTGTATTAATTTGGATGCGTATTTCACTTGGAGCGTCGATGATCGGGACCAAACATAGGGAACTCCTTTACGTAAAAGTTCGTTAGTAATGTGGGAGAAATTTCTTCTCTTTTGCAATGTGGCTCTTGATAAGTCTCTGTAGAATAGTAAGTGGCTGTATGGAGATGAAACGAATTTTTGTTCCCCCGGCAATCCAAGAAGTGTATTTCTTACCCAATTGGGGTAGAACGAAACAATGACGTCCCTTGACAGGTGCTGTGGAAGAGAGGGAGGCCTGCGAATTCTAAAAACTTTTTCAATCAAAAACTTTTCATTGGAATTTGGAATCAGATAAGATATCATCGAGGAAACGTAACTTTTCAATTGTGATGTTTGAATCGACTCCGGGATTCCTCTGATCTTAATGTTGTTTCTTCTTTTGGAGTCCTCATAGTTAGCCAAATTGGTTTTGAGGAGAGTGATGTCTTTTTGGATCTCGTCTATTAATTTTGAGGGTAAATTTAAGGATTGGGGTATGATTTCGACCTTTTTATTAGAAGAATCGGTTGCATCTGACACTTGAGAAGGGTCAACATGAGTGTTGTATTGTGTTAGCTCTGTGTCTTTGGCCACTAATATTAGCGTTGCATGAAAGAGTCCTTTGATGAATTTTTCTGAAGCTTTAGTGTCATTTGTTGTTTCAGAATTAACCATTAGGTGTTTGTGAATTTGTGATAGGTCGCTAGCCCCCTTTACATTAAGTGTTTTTTCCCCAAGATTCAGTGTAGATAAAAAGGTTTTAAGCAAATTGATCATGAAGCCCTCTGTCGGGCATTCCTCAGATGCATAAATCTCCTCCATCATTTGCATATTAGAGGAGGATCCTATATGATTAAGATCCTCAGCGGAGCCAGAACTCACATATGAAGATCCACTTGATGAAATATTGTCATAGAAATCATCTGTACAGTCTATAGAAGTGTCCAAGTTCTCAATAAACTCTTCTGAATTTATACTCTCTATGCTTTCTAATGAATCGGGAGAGCTGTATGATTGATCAGTCTGGACCTCACTGCTGTTTCCCTCACCGTGTGCTTCTAATGATGCTTCAAATCTTTTAAAAGAAGTGGTTAGGTCCCTGTAAAACACTTGATCCAATTCAAGGTTGTCAGTCTGATTATGGGAATATCGTGTGGTATCAAATGATAGTGTCTCTTTACATATCTCAATTGAATTGTTTGACCCGTCATAAATGGGAGAACAAGTATATTCAGAATCATAGCCATTAGAATGTGGATTAGCACTAGCGTTAGCCTTGTACCCCACCTTTGCTCTTAGCCCCTGTTTGAATGAAGAGCTCCGATCAGGGGTCCCTTGTGGCGGTACCGCTGGAGTGTTGTTTGCTCTCTGTTGCTCATCTGCACTCACGCACACCGCAGCATTCAGTACCTTTTCCCCATTGTTTAGAACTGCCAACTGGACATTCCTCAATAGCTCCTGGGAGTCGGTGAATGTCCGGGGAGACATCTCTATCAGACCCCTCGGCACAAACTCCTGCGCGGCATGATTAAGGCTTTTTCCCTGCCTGATTCCGATCAGCTGCTTCTTACAAGGAGCCTGTTGCAGCGGTAGCATCGAGTCCCCCTCAGCTTTGATCCACCTCCTGTCAGCTTCTGAATACTCCGTGCCCCTCCGCTGCGTTTTAATGTCCCCACTTGTACTCACTGTTGCTGAGGCACGGGGATCTCCCTTGCTCTCCAGGCTTTTCCTCTGGTGCTCCGGTCCTGTTCCACAGCTGGCTCCCGCTTTGTTGCCGGCGTGCAGCTGTCTGGGCCGGTCCCGCAGTCTCGTATTGGTCCTCTGCTCCCCCGCCTCTGTGTCTTGCCGCGGTGATCCCGCAGCCTCCTGCATCCTCGGACTGAGCTCCGGAGTGCCGCTCTTCAGCTGCCGTGGAGCGGGCGCCATCTTACTTCCGCTCCCAGCAAGCTTAATAGCCGCTTTGTCCTTTTGTGTTTCTCGCAGCCTCAGCTTGTGAGGATCGCGGGGAGGTCCAGGCTCTGTCCTCTGCTGCTGTGCGGCATTGATCTCCCGCGTCGCCGCGACCCGCGGCCGCCGCTCTTCAGCTGACCGCAGCTCCTGCATATGTCCCGGCGCGCTGATCTTCTGACTCAGCGACGTGGGCGCCATCTTGGATTTCGGAGCGCTCCTGCCCCGCCGGTTCTCCGCTCCTTGTTGGGTGCTTTCAGCGGTGCTGCAGGGCAGACACAGGGCTGTGCCAGTGGCGGATGTCTCGCCGTTTAAGGGCTTAGCAAGCGGCGGTGAGCCCTGAGTCTTTAGGCTGCGCTGGATGAGGGGAGGGGCCTTCTTTTTCCCTACATACCCGGCCTGAGTCTCTCTGTGAGCCGTCTCTCCGTCCTTCTCAGCCCCTCTCTGGCTCCAAATTGCGTTGGTCTTGCTGGGAGTATATCCCTTCTTTGCTTGGCTGGCTCCTGGCATGTTATAAATGCTGCAGGAGTCCAAAAATCCACTTTGGTACGCAGATAGTAAGCTTATTAAGGGGAATAAGCAGGAGCTGATGTGAAACACGTCTGCTCCCTTCCCCTGGCAAACCACGCCCCCACCTCCAAAAATTTTAACCAGTCATCGTTCTCACAACACTGAGGACCAGTCATTCGAAATGACTTCTCCATGCATTTTATGCATTGGTAAAAGCACTATGATGAAAAGTGTGATATGTTTTCAGGTATCTCCTATACTAATAGAGCCACATGCTCACCGGTTTGCCACATGCTGTAGGCCTATGGACTGAACAAGAAACCACCAAAAATTTTAACCAGTCATCGTTCTCACAACACTGAGGACCAGTCATTCGAAATGACTTCTCCATGCATTTTATGCATTGGTAAAAGCACTATGATGAAAAGTGTGATATGATTTCAGGTATCTCCTATACTAATAGAGACACATGCTCACCGGTTTGCCACATGCTGTAGGCCTATGGACTGAACAAGAAACCACCAAAAATTTTAACCAGTCATCGTTCTCACAACACTGAGGACCAGTCATTCGAAATGACTTCTCCATGCATTTTATGCATTGGTAAAAGCACTATGATGAAAAGTGTGATATGTTTTCAGGTATCTCCTATACTAATAGAGCCACATGCTCATCGGTTTGCCACATGCTGTAGACCTATGGACTGAACAAGAAACCACCAAAAATTTTAACCAGTCATCGTTCTCACAACACTGAGGACCAGTCATTCGAAATGACTTCTCCATGCATTTTATGCATTGGTAAAAGCACTATGATGAAAAGTGTGATATGTTTTCAGGTATCTCCTATACTAATAGAGCCACATGCTCACCGGTTTGCCACATGCTGTAGGCCTATGGACTGAACAAGAAACCACCAAAAATTTTAACCAGTCATCGTTCTCACAACACTGAGGACCAGTCATTCGAAATGACTTCTCCATGCATTTTATGCATTGGTAAAAGCACCATGATGAAAAGTGTGATATGTTTTCAGGTATCTCCTATACTAATAGAGCCACATGCTCACCGGTTTGCCACATGCTGTAGGCCTATGGACTGAACAAGAAACCACCAAAAATTTTAACCAGTCATCGTTCTCACAACACTGAGGACCAGTCATTCGAAATGACTTCTCCATGCATTTTATGCATTGGTAAAAGCACTATGATGAAAAGTGTGATATGTTTTCAGGTATCTCCCATACTTATAGAGCCACATGCTCACCGGTTTGCCACATGCTGTAGGCCTATGGACTGAACAAGAAACCACCAAAAATTTTAACCAGTCATCGTTCTCACAACACTGAGGACCAGTCATTCGAAATTACTTCTCCATGCATTTGATGCATTGGTAAAAGCACTATGATGAAAAGTGTGATATGTTTTCAGGTATCTCCTATACTAATAGAGCCACATGCTCACCGGTTTGCCACATGCTGTAGGCCTATGGACTGAACAAGAAACCACCAAAAATTTTAACCAGTCATCGTTCTCACAACACTGAGGACCAGTCATTCGAAATGACTTCTCCATGCATTTTATGCATTGGTAAAAGCACTATGATGAAAAGTGTGATATGTTTTCAGGTATCTCCTATACTAATAGAGCCACATGCTCACCGGTTTGCCACATGCTGTAGGCCTATGGACTGAACTAGAAACCACCAAAAATTTTAACCAGTCATCGTTCTCACAACACTGAGGACCAGTCATTCGAAATGACTTCTCCATGCATTTTATGCATTGGTAAAAGCACTATGATGAAAAGTGTGATATGTTTTCAGGTATCTCCTATACTAATAGAGCCACATGCTCACCGGTTTGCCACATGCTGTAGGCCTATGGACTGAACAATAAACCACCAAAAATTTTAACCAGTCATCGTTCTCACAACACTGAGGACCAGTCATTCGAAATGACTTTTCCATGCATTTTATGCATTGGTAAAAGCACTATGATGAAAAGTGTGATATGTTTTCAGGTATCTCCTATACTAATAGAGCCACATGCTCACCGGTTTGCCACATGCTGTAGGCCTATGGACTGAACAAGAAACCACCAAAAATTTTAACCAGTCATCGTTCTTACAACACTGAGGACCAGTCATTCGAAATGACTTCTCCATGCATTTTATGCATTGGTAAAAGCACTATGATGAAAAGTGTGATATGTTTTCAGGTATCTCCCATACTAATAGAGCCACATGCTCACCGGTTTGCCACATGCTGTAGGCCTATGGACTGAACAAGAAACCACCAAAAATTTTAACCAGTCATCGTTCTCACAACACTGAGGACCAGTCATTCGAAATGACTTCTCCATGCATTTTATGCATTGGTAAAAGCACTATGATGAAAAGTAACATAGTAACATAGTAACATACATAGTTAGTAAGGCCGAAAAAAGACATTTGTCCATCCAGTTCAGCCTATATTCCATCATAATAAATACC
Organism: Ranitomeya imitator; assembly: GCF_032444005.1. NCBI lineage: Eukaryota > Metazoa > Chordata > Amphibia > Anura > Dendrobatidae > Ranitomeya > Ranitomeya imitator. The sequence goes on from NW_027194866.1 coordinate 364,209, forward strand.
CAGATCTACGTCCTTCTACAGAACCTAATAATTGTATGATACAATATTGTTCTGCTCCAGGAAGACATCCAGGCCTCTCTTGAACCCCTCGACTGAGTTCGCCATCACCACCTCCTCAGGCAAGCAATTCCAGATTCTCACTGCCCTAACAGTAAAGAATCCTCTTCTATGTTGGTGGAAAAACCTTCTCTCCTCCAGACGCAAAGAATGCCCCCTTGTGCCCGTCACCTTCCTTGATATAAACAGATCCTCAGCGAGATATTTGTATTGTCCCCTTATATACTTATACATGGTTATTAGATCGCCCCTCAGTCGTCTTTTTTCTAGACTAAATAATCCTAATTTCGCTAATCTATCTGGGTATTGTAGTTCTCCCATCCCCTTTATTAATTTTGTTGCCCTCCTTTGTACTCTCTCTAGTTCCATTATATCCTTCCTGAGCACCGGTGCCCAAAACTGGACACAGTACTCCATGTGCGGTCTAACTAGGGATTTGTACAGAGGCAGTATAATGCTCTCATCATGTGTATCCAGACCTCTTTTAATGCACCCCATGATCCTGTTTGCCTTGGCAGCTGCTGCCTGGCACTGGCTGCTCCAGGTAAGTTTATCATTAACTAGGATCCCCAAGTCATTCTCCCTGTCAGATTTACCCAGTGGTTTCCCGTTCAGTGTGTAATGGTGATATTGATTCCCTCTTCCCATGTGTATAACCTTACATTTATCATTGTTAAACCTCATCTGCCACCTTTCAGCCCAAGTTTCCAACTTATCCAGATCCATCTGTAGCAGAATACTATCTTCTCTTGTATTAACTGCTTTACATAGTTTTGTATCATCTGCAAATATCGATATTTTACTGTGTAAACCTTCTACCAGATCATTAATGAATATGTTGAAGAGAACAGGTCCCAATACTGACCCCTGCGGTACCCCACTTGTCACAGCGACCCAGTTAGAGACTATACCATTTATAACCACCCTCTGCTTTCTATCACTAAGCCAGTTACTAACCCATTTACACACATTTTCCCCCAGACCAAGCATTCTCATTTTGTGTACCAACCTCTTGTGCGGCACGGTATCAAACGCTTTGGAAAAATCGAGATATACCACGTCCAATGACTCACCGTGGTCCAGTCTATAGCTTACCTCTTCATAAAAACTGATTAGATTGGTTTGACAGGAGCGATTTCTCATAAACCCATGCTGATATGGAGTTAAACAGTTATTCTCATTGAGATAATCCAGAATAACATCCCTCAGAAACCCTTCAAATATTTTACCAACAATAGAGGTTAGACTTACTGGCCTATAATTTCCAGGTTCACTTTTAGAGCCCTTTTTGAATATTGGCACCACATTTGCTATGCGCCAGTCCTGCGGAACAGACCCTGTCGCTATAGAGTCACTAAAAATAAGAAATAATGGTTTATCTATTACATTACTTAGTTCTCTTAGTACTCGTGGGTGTATGCCATCCGGACCCGGAGATTTATCTATTTTAATCTTATTTAGCCGGTTTCGCACCTCTTCTTGGGTTAGATTGGTGACCCTTAATATAGGGTTTTCATTGTTTCTTGGGATTTCACCTAGCATTTCATTTTCCACCGTGAATACCGTGGAGAAGAAGGTGTTTAATATGTTAGCTTTTTCCTCGTCATCTACAACCATTCTTTCCTCACTATTTTTTAAGGGGCCTACATTTTCAGTTTTTATTCTTTTACTATTGATATAGTTGAAGAACAGTTTGGGATTAGTTTTACTCTCCTTAGCAATGTGCTTCTCTGTTTCCTTTTTGGCAGCTTTAATTAGTTTTTTAGATAAAGTATTTTTCTCCCTATAGTTTTTTAGAGCTTCAATGGTGCCATCCTGCTTTAGTAGTGCAAATGCTTTCTTTTTACTGTTAATTGCCTGTCTTACTTCTTTGTTTAGCCACATTGGGTTTTTCCTATTTCTAGTCCTTTTATTCCCACAAGGTATAAACCGCTTACACTGCCTATTTAGGATGTTCTTAAACATTTCCCATTTATTATCTGTATTCTCATTTCTGAGGATATTGTCCCAGTCTACCAGATTAAGGGCATCTCTAAGCTGTTCAAACATTGCCTTCCTAAAGTTCAATGTTTTTGTGACTCCCTGACAAGTCCCCCTAGTGAAAGACAGGTGAAACTGCACAATATTGTGGTCGCTATTTCCTAAATGCCCAACCACCTGCAGATTTGTTATTCTGTCAGGTCTATTAGATAGTATTAGGTCTAAAAGTGCTGCTCCTCTGGTTGGATTCTGCACCAATTGTGAAAGATAATTTTTCTTGGTTATTAGCAGAAACCTGTTGCCTTTATGGGTTTCACAGGTTTCTGTTTCCCAGTTAATATCCGGGTAGTTAAAGTCCCCCATAACCAGGACCTCATTATGGGTTGCAGCTTCATCTATCTGCTTTAGAAGTAGACTTTCCATGCTTTCTGTTATATTTGGGGGTTTGTAACAGACCCCAATGAGAATTTTGTTACCATTTTTCCCTCCATGAATTTCAACCCATATGGACTCGACATCCTCATTCCCTTCGCTAATATCCTCCCTTAAAGTGGACTTTAGACAAGACTTTACATAGAGACAAACCCCTCCTCCTCTCCGATTTTTACGATCCTTTTTAAACAGACTGTAACCCTGTAAGTTAACTGCCCAGTCATAGCTTTCATCTAACCATGTCTCGGTTATTCCCACTATGTCAAAGTTACCTGTAGATATTTCTGCTTCTAGTTCTTCCATCTTGTTTGTCAGGCTTCTGGCGTTTGCGAGCATGCAGTTTAGAGGATTTTGTTTTGTTCCAATCTCCTCACTGTGGATTGTTTTAGAAATGTTCTTACCTCCCTTCTGAGTATGTTTTCCTGGGTCGTCTTTGTTCGAGTCTAATGTTTTTCTTCCCGTCCCCTCTTCTTCTAGTTTAACGCCCTCCTGATGAGTGTAGCGAGTCTTCTGGCGAATGTGTGTTTCCCAGGTTTGTTGAGGTGTAGTCCGTCTCTGGCGAGGAGTCCATCATACCAGTAATTCACACCGTGGTCCAGGAATCCAAATCCTTGTTGTCTGCACCATCGTCTTAGCCAGTTGTTTGCATCAAGGATCCTGTTCCATCTCCTGGTGCCATGCCCGTCTACTGGAAGGATAGAAGAAAAAACTACCTGTGCATCCAGTTCCTTTACTTTCTTCCCCAACTCTTCAAAGTCCTTGCAGATTGTCGGTAGGTCCTTCCTTGCCGTGTCATTGGTGCCAACATGTATCAGAAGAAATGGGTGGACGTCCTTGGAGCTGAAGAGCTTTGGTATCCTATCGGTCACATCCTTGATCATCGCACCTGGAAGGCAGCATACTTCTCTTGCAGTTATGTCCGGTCTGCAGATGGCTGCTTCGGTGCCTCTCAGTAGTGAGTCTCCCACCACCACCACTCTTCGTTGCTTCTTGGCTGTACTTTTTGCTGTCACTTGTTGCTGTGTGCCCTTTTCTTTTTTGCTTGCTGGTATTGCTTCATTCTTAGGTGTGCCATCTTCATCCTCTACAAAGATTTGATATCGGTTCTTCAGTTGTGTGGTTGGTGATTTCTCCATGGTCTTCTTGCTTCTTTTGGTCACATGCTTCCACTCATCTGCTTTTGGAGGTTCTCTGACACTTTTTGCACCTTCTGTGACCAGTAGAGATGCTTCTGTTCTGTCTAGAAAGTCTTCATTCTCTTTGATGAGTTTCAAAGTTGCTATTCTTTCTTCCAGACCCCGCACCTTTTCTTCTAAAAGAGCCACTAGTCTACACTTCTGACAGGTGAAATTGGATTCTTCTTCTGGTCGATCTGTGAACATGTAGCACATGCTGCAGCTCACCATGTAGGTTGTCACATCTGCCATGTTGCTCCTAGATCCTGCTGACTTGCTGTGTGTTTTCCTTCTTGTGTAATCTACTCAGCCAAGCTCTCTTGCAATAATGTCCTACAGGCAAAAATCCCTGGTTTGGTGATGCTTTCGAAGCAGCTGGTCCCGGCTGTACCCAACGATCTTCTAGCTTAGGGAGACTTCGCTTCTCCCAGAAGGCACCTGGAATATGCAAATTAGCCTCCTGAAGCTTGAATCCCTGGTTTGGTGATGCTTTCGAAGCAGCTGGTCCCGGCTGTACCCAACGATCTTCTAGCTTAGGGAGACTTCGCTTCTCCCAGAAGGCACCTGGAATATGCAAATTAGCCTCCTGAAGCTTGAATCCCTGGTTTGGTGATGCTTTCGAAGCAGCTGGTCCCGGCTGTACCCAACGATCTTCTAGCTTAGGGAGACTTCGCTTCTCCCAGAAGGCACCTGGAATATGCAAATTAGCCTCCTGAAGCTTGAATCCCTGGTTTGGTGATGCTTTCGAAGCAGCTGGTCCCGGCTGTACCCAACGATCTTCTAGCTTAGGGAGACTTCGCTTCTCCCAGAAGGCACCTGGAATATGCAAATTAGCCTCCTGAAGCTTGAATCCCTGGTTTGGTGATGCTTTCGAAGCAGCTGGTCCCGGCTGTACCCAACGATCTTCTAGCTTAGGGAGACTTCGCTTCTCCCAGAAGGCACCTGGAATATGCAAATTAGCCTCCTGAAGCTTGAATCCCTGGTTTGGTGATGCTTTCGAAGCAGCTGGTCCCGGCTGTACCCAACGATCTTCTAGCTTAGGGAGACTTCGCTTCTCCCAGAAGGCACCTGGAATATGCAAATTAGCCTCCTGAAGCTTGAATCCCTGGTTGTGATATGTTTTCAGGTATCTCCTATACTAATAGAGCCACATGCTCACCGGTTTGCCACATGCTGTAGGCCTATGGACTGAACAAGAAACCACCAAAAATTTTAACCAGTCATCATTCTCACAACACTGAGGACCAGTCATTCGAAATGACTTCTCCATGCATTTTATGCATTGGTAAAAGCACTATGATGAAAAGTGTGAAATGTTTTCAGGTATCTCCTATACTAATAGAGCCACATGCTCACCGGTTTGCCACATGCTGTAGGCCTATGGACTGAACTAGAAACCACCAAAAATTTTAACCAGTCATCGTTCTCACAACACTGAGGACCAGTCATTCGAAATGACTTCTCCATGCATTTTATGCATTGGTAAAAGCACTATGATGAAAAGTGTGATATGTTTTCAGGTATCTCCTATACTAATAGAGCCACATGCTCACCGGTTTGCCACATGCTGTAGGCCTATGGACTGAACAAGAAACCACCAAAAATTTTAACCAGTCATCGTTCTCACAACACTGAGGACCAGTCATTCGAAATGACTTCTCCATGCATTTTATGCATTGGTAAAAGCACTATGATGAAAAGTGTGATATGTTTTCAGGTATCTCCTATACTAATAGAGCCACATGCTCACCGGTTTGCCACATGCTGTAGGCCTATGGACTGAACAAGAAACCACCAAAAATTTTAACCAGTCATCGTTCTCACAACACTGAGGACCAGTCATTCGAAATGACTTCTCCATGCATTTTATGCATTGGTAAAAGCACTATGATGAAAAGTGTGATATGTTTTCAGGTATCTCCTATACTAATAGAGCCACATGCTCACCGGTTTGCCACATGCTGTAGGCCTATGGACTGAACAAGAAACCACCAAAAATTTTAACCAGTCATCGTTCTCACAACACTGAGGACCAGTCATTCGAAATGACTTCTCCATGCATTTTATGCATTGGTAAAAGCACTATGATGAAAAGTGTGATATGTTTTCAGGTATCTCCTATACTAATAGAGCCACATGCTCACCGGTTTGCCACATGCTGTAGGCCTATGGACTGAACAAGAAACCACCAAAAATTTTAACCAGTCATCGTTCTCACAACACTGAGGACCAGTCATTCGAAATGACTTCTCCATGCATTTTATGCATTGGTAAAAGCACTATGATGAAAAGTGTGATATGTTTTCAGGTATCTCCTATACTAATAGAGCCACATGCTCACCGGTTTGCCACTTGCTGTAGGCCTATGGACTGAACAAGAAACCACCAAAAATTTTAACCAGTCATCGTTCTCACAACACTGAGGACCAGTCATTCGAAATGACTTCTCCATGCATTTTATGCATTGGTAAAAGCACTATGATGAAAAGTGTGATATGTTTTCAGGTATCTCCTATACTAATAGAGCCACATGCTCACCGGTTTGCCACATGCTGTAGTCCTATGGACTGAACAAGAAACCACCAAAAATTTTAACCAGTCATCGTTCTCACAACACTGAGGACCAGTTATTCGAAATGACTTCTCCATGCATTTTATGCATTGGTAAAAGCACTATGATGAAAAGTGTGATATGTTTTCAGGTATCTCCTATACTAATAGAGCCACATGCTCACCGGTTTGCCACATGCTGTAGGCCTATGGACTGAACAAGAAACCACCAAAAATTTTAACCAGTCATCGTTCTCACAACACTGAGGACCAGTCATTCGAAATGACTTCTCCATGCATTTTATGCATTGGTAAAAGCACTATGATGAAAAGTGTGATATGTTTTCAGGTATCTCCTATACTAATAGAGCCACATGCTCACCGGTTTGCCACATGCTGTAGGCCTATGGACTGAACAAGAAACCACCAAAAATTTTAACCAGTCATCGTTCTCACAACACTGAGGACCAGTCATTCGAAATTACTTCTCCATGCATTTTATGAATTGGTAAAAGCACTATGATGAAAAGTGTGATATGTTTTCAGGTATCTCCTATACTAATAGAGCCACATGCTCACCGGTTTGCCACATGCTGTAGGCCTATGGACTGAACAAGAAACCACCAAAAATTTTAACCAGTCATCGTTCTCACAACACTGAGGACCAGTCATTCGAAATGACTTCTCCATGCATTTTATGCATTGGTAAAAGCACTATGATGAAAAGTGTGATATGTTTTCAGGTATCTCCTATACTAATAGAGCCACATGCTCACCGGTTTGCCACATGCTGTAGGCCTATGGACTGAACAAGAACCCACCAAAAATTTTAACCAGTCATCGTTCTCACAACACTGAGGACCAGTCATTCGAAATGACTTCTCCATGCATTTTATGCATTGGTAAAAGCACTATGATGAAAAGTGTGATATGTTTTCAGGTATCTCCTATACTAATAGAGCCACATGCTCACCGGTTTGCCACATGCTGTAGGCCTATGGACTGAACAAGAAACCACCAAAAATTTTAACCAGTCATCGTTCTCACAAGACTGAGGACCAGTCATTCGAAATGACTTCTCCATTCATTTTATGCATTGGTAAAAGCACTATGATGAAAAGTGTGATATGTTTTCAGGTATCTCCTATACTAATAGAGCCACATGCTCACCGGTTTGCCACATGCTGTAGGCCTATGGACTGAACAAGAAACCACCAAAAATTTTAACCAGTCATCGTTCTCACAACACTGAGGACCAGTCATTCGAAATGACTTCTCCATGCATTTTATGCATTGGTAAAAGCACTATGATGAAAAGTGTGATATGTTTTCAGGTATCTCCTATACTAATAGAGCCACATGCTCACTGGTTTGCCACATGCTGTAGGCCTATGAACTGAACAAGAAACCACCAAAAATTTTAACCAGTCATCGTTCTCACAACACTGAGGACCAGTCATTCGAAATGACTTCTCCATGCATTTTATGCATTGGTAAAAGCACTATGATGAAAAGTGTGATATGTTTTCAGGTATCTCCTATACTAATAGAGCCACATGCTCACCGGTTTGCCACATGCTGTAGGCCTATGGACTGAACAAGAAACCACCAAAAATTTTAACCAGTCATCGTTCTCACAACACTGAGGACCAGTCATTCGAAATGACTTCTCCATGCATTTTATGCATTGGTAAAAGCACTATGATGAAAAGTGTGATATGTTTTCAGGTATCTCCTATACTAATAGAGCCACATGCTCACCGGTTTGCCACATGCTGTAGGCCTATGGACTGAAGAAGAAACCACCAAAAATTTTAACCAGTCATCGTTCTCACAACACTGAGGACCAGTCATTCGAAATGACTTCTCCATGCATTTTATGCATTGGTAAAAGCACTATGATGAAAAGTGTGATATGTTTTCAGGTATCTCCTATACTAATAGAGCCACATGCTCACCGGTTTGCCACATGCTGTAGGCCTATGGACTGAACTAGAAACCACCAAAAATGTTAACCAGTCATCGTTCTCACAACACTGAGGACCAGTCATTCGAAATGACTTCTCCATGCATTTTATGCATTGGTAAAAGCACTATGATGAAAAGTGTGATATGTTTTCAGGTATCTCCTATACTAATAGAGCCACATGCTCACCGGTTTGCCACATGCTGTAGGCCTATGGACTGAACTAGAAACCACCAAAAATTTTAACCAGTCATCGTTCTCACAACACTGAGGACCAGTCATTCGAAATGACTTCTCCATGCATTTTATGCATTGGTAAAAGCACTATGATGAAAAGTGTGATATGTTTTCAGGTATCTCCTATACTAATAGAGCCACATGCTCACCGGTTTGCCACATGCTGTAGGCCTATGGACTGAACAAGAAACCACCAAAAATTTTAACCAGTCATCGTTCTCACAACACTGAGGACCAGTCATTCGAAATGACTTCTCCATGCATTTTATGCATTGGTAAAAGCACTATGATGAAAAGTGTGATATGTTTTCAGGTATCTCCTATACTAATAGAGCCACATGCTCACCGGTTTGCCACATGCTGTAGGCCTATGGACTGAACAAGAAACCACCAAAAATTTTAACCAGTCATCGTTCTCACAACACTGAGGACCAGTTATTCGAAATGACTTCTCCATGCATTTTATGCATTGGTAAAAGCACTATGATGAAAAGTGTGATATGTTTTCAGGTATCTCCTATACTAATAGAGCCACATGCTCACCGGTTTGCCACATGCTGTAGGCCTATGGACTGAACAAGAAACCACCAAAAATTTTAACCAGTCATCGTTCTCACAACACTGAGGACCAGTCATTCGAAATGACTTCTCCATGCATTTTATGCATTGGTAAAAGCACTATGATGAAAAGTGTGATATGTTTTCAGGTATCTCCTATACTAATAGAGCCACATGCTCACCGGTTTGCCACATGCTGTAGGCCTATGGACTGAACTAGAAACCACCAAAAATGTTAACCAGTCATCGTTCTCACAACACTGAGGACCAGTCATTCGAAATGACTTCTCCATGCATTTTATGCATTGGTAAAAGCACTATGATGAAAAGTGTGATATGTTTTCAGGTATCTCCTATACTAATAGAGCCACATGCTCACCGGTTTGCCACATGCTGTAGGCCTATGGACTGAACTAGAAACCACCAAAAATTTTAACCAGTCATCGTTCTCACAACACTGAGGACCAGTCATTCGAAATGACTTCTCCATGCATTTTATGCATTGGTAAAAGCACTATGATGAAAAGTGTGATATGTTTTCAGGTATCTCCTATACTAATAGAGCCACATGCTCACCGGTTTGCCACATGCTGTAGGCCTATGGACTGAACTAGAAACCACCAAAAATGTTAACCAGTCATCGTTCTCACAACACTGAGGACCAGTCATTCGAAATGACTTCTCCATGCATTTTATGCATTGGTAAAAGCACTATGATGAAAAGTGTGATATGTTTTCAGGTATCTCCTATACTAATAGAGCCACATGCTCACCGGTTTGCCACATGCTGTAGGCCTATGGACTGAACTAGAAACCACCAAAAATTTTAACCAGTCATCGTTCTCACAACACTGAGGACCAGTCATTCGAAATGACTTCTCCATGCATTTTATGCATTGGTAAAAGCACTATGATGAAAAGTGTGATATGTTTTCAGGTATCTCCTATACTAATAGAGCCACATGCTCACCGGTTTGCCACATGCTGTAGGCCTATGGACTGAACAAGAAACCACCAAAAATTTTAACCAGTCATCGTTCTCACAACACTGAGGACCAGTCATTCGAAATGACTTCTCCATGCATTTTATGCATTGGTAAAAGCACTATGATGAAAAGTGTGATATGTTTTCAGGTATCTCCTATACTAATAGAGCCACATGCTCACCGGTTTGCCACATGCTGTAGGCCTATGGACTGAACAAGAAACCACCAAAAATTTTAACCAGTCATCGTTCTCACAACACTGAGGACCAGTCATTCGAAATGACTTCTCCATGCATTTTATGCATTGGTAAAAGCACTATGATGAAAAGTGTGATATGTTTTCAGGTATCTCCTATACTAATAGAGCCACATGCTCACCGGTTTGCCACATGCTGTAGGCCTATGGACTGAACAAGAAACCACCAAAAATTTTAACCAGTCATCGTTCTCACAACACTGAGGACCAGTCATTCGAAATGACTTCTCCATGCATTTTATGCATTGGTAAAAGCACTATGATGAAAAGTGTGATATGTTTTCAGGTATCTCCTATACTAATAGAGCCACATGCTCACCGGTTTGCCACATGCTGTAGGCCTATGGACTGAACAAGAAACCACCAAAAATTTTAACCAGTCATCGTTCTCACAACACTGAGGACCAGTCATTCGAAATGACTTCTCCATGCATTTTATGCATTGGTAAAAGCACTATGATGAAAAGTGTGATATGTTTTCAGGTATCTCCTATACTAATAGAGCCACATGCTCACCGGTTTGCCACATGCTGTAGGCCTATGGACTGAACAAGAAACCACCAAAAATTTTAACCAGTCATCGTTCTCACAACACTGAGGACCAGTCATTCGAAATGACTTCTCCATGCATTTTATGCATTGGTAAAAGCACTATGAGGAAAAGTGTGATATGTTTTCAGGTATCTCCTATACTAATAGAGCCACATGCTCACCGGTTTGCCACATGCTGTAGGCCTATGGACTGAACAAGAAACCACCAAAAATTTTAACCAGTCATCGTTCTCACAACACTGAGGACCAGTCATTCGAAATGACTTCTCCATGCATTTTATGCATTGGTAAAAGCACTATGATGAAAAGTGTGATATGTTTTCAGGTATCTCCTATACTAATAGAGCCACATGCTCACCGGTTTGCCACATGCTGTAGGCCTATGGACTGAACAAGAAACCACCAAAAATTTTAACCAGTCATCGTTCTCACAACACTGAGGACCAGTCATTCGAAATGACTTCTCCATGCATTTTATGCATTGGTAAAAGCACTATGATGAAAAGTGTGATATGTTTTCAGGTATCTCCTATACTAATAGAGCCACATGCTCACCGGTTTGCCACATGCTGTAGGCCTATGGACTGAACAAGAACCCACCAAAAATTTTAACCAGTCATCGTTCTCACAACACTGAGGACCAGTCATTCGAAATGACTTCTCCATGCATTTTATGCATTGGTAAAAGCACTATGATGAAAAGTGTGATATGTTTTCAGGTATCTCCTATACTAATAGAGCCACATGCTCACCGGTTTGCCACATGCTGTAGGCCTATGGACTGAACAAGAAACCACCAAAAATTTTAACCAGTCATCGTTCTCACAAGACTGAGGACCAGTCATTCGAAATGACTTCTCCATTCATTTTATGCATTGGTAAAAGCACTATGATGAAAAGTGTGATATGTTTTCAGGTATCTCCTATACTAATAGAGCCACATGCTCACCGGTTTGCCACATGCTGTAGGCCTATGGACTGAACAAGAAACCACCAAAAATTTTAACCAGTCATCGTTCTCACAACACTGAGGACCAGTCATTCGAAATGACTTCTCCATGCATTTTATGCATTGGTAAAAGCACTATGATGAAAAGTGTGATATGTTTTCAGGTATCTCCTATACTAATAGAGCCACATGCTCACTGGTTTGCCACATGCTGTAGGCCTATGAACTGAACAAGAAACCACCAAAAATTTTAACCAGTCATCGTTCTCACAACACTGAGGACCAGTCATTCGAAATGACTTCTCCATGCATTTTATGCATTGGTAAAAGCACTATGATGAAAAGTGTGATATGTTTTCAGGTATCTCCTATACTAATAGAGCCACATGCTCACCGGTTTGCCACATGCTGTAGGCCTATGGACTGAACAAGAAACCACCAAAAATTTTAACCAGTCATCGTTCTCACAACACTGAGGACCAGTCATTCGAAATGACTTCTCCATGCATTTTATGCATTGGTAAAAGCACTATGATGAAAAGTGTGATATGTTTTCAGGTATCTCCTATACTAATAGAGCCACATGCTCACCGGTTTGCCACATGCTGTAGGCCTATGGACTGAACAAGAAACCACCAAAAATTTTAACCAGTCATCGTTCTCACAACACTGAGGACCAGTCATTCGAAATGACTTCTCCATGCATTTTATGCATTGGTAAAAGCACTATGATGAAAAGTGTGATATGTTTTCAGGTATCTCCTATACTAATAGAGCCACATGCTCACCGGTTTGCCACATGCTGTAGGCCTATGGACTGAACTAGAAACCACCAAAAATGTTAACCAGTCATCGTTCTCACAACACTGAGGACCAGTCATTCGAAATGACTTCTCCATGCATTTTATGCATTGGTAAAAGCACTATGATGAAAAGTGTGATATGTTTTCAGGTATCTCCTATACTAATAGAGCCACATGCTCACCGGTTTGCCACATGCTGTAGGCCTATGGACTGAACTAGAAACCACCAAAAATTTTAACCAGTCATCGTTCTCACAACACTGAGGACCAGTCATTCGAAATGACTTCTCCATGCATTTTATGCATTGGTAAAAGCACTATGATGAAAAGTGTGATATGTTTTCAGGTATCTCCTATACTAATAGAGCCACATGCTCACCGGTTTGCCACATGCTGTAGGCCTATGGACTGAACAAGAAACCACCAAAAATTTTAACCAGTCATCGTTCTCACAACACTGAGGACCAGTCATTCGAAATGACTTCTCCATGCATTTTATGCATTGGTAAAAGCACTATGATGAAAAGTGTGATATGTTTTCAGGTATCTCCTATACTAATAGAGCCACATGCTCACCGGTTTGCCACATGCTGTAGGCCTATGGACTGAACAAGAAACCACCAAAAATTTTAACCAGTCATCGTTCTCACAACACTGAGGACCAGTTATTCGAAATGACTTCTCCATGCATTTTATGCATTGGTAAAAGCACTATGATGAAAAGTGTGATATGTTTTCAGGTATCTCCTATACTAATAGAGCCACATGCTCACCGGTTTGCCACATGCTGTAGGCCTATGGACTGAACAAGAAACCACCAAAAATTTTAACCAGTCATCGTTCTCACAACACTGAGGACCAGTCATTCGAAATGACTTCTCCATGCATTTTATGCATTGGTAAAAGCACTATGATGAAAAGTGTGATATGTTTTCAGGTATCTCCTATATTAATAGAGCCACATGCTCACCGGTTTGCCACATGCTGTAGGCCTATGGACTGAACTAGAAACCACCAAAAATGTTAACCAGTCATCGTTCTCACAACACTGAGGACCAGTCATTCGAAATGACTTCTCCATGCATTTTATGCATTGGTAAAAGCACTATGATGAAAAGTGTGATATGTTTTCAGGTATCTCCTATACTAATAGAGCCACATGCTCACCGGTTTGCCACATGCTGTAGGCCTATGGACTGAACTAGAAACCACCAAAAATTTTAACCAGTCATCGTTCTCACAACACTGAGGACCAGTCATTCGAAATGACTTCTCCATGCATTTTATGCATTGGTAAAAGCACTATGATGAAAAGTGTGATATGTTTTCAGGTATCTCCTATACTAATAGAGCCACATGCTCACCGGTTTGCCACATGCTGTAGGCCTATGGACTGAACAAGAAACCACCAAAAATGTTAACCAGTCATCGTTCTCACAACACTGAGGACCAGTCATTCGAAATGACTTCTCCATGCATTTTATGCATTGGTAAAAGCACTATGATGAAAAGTGTGATATGTTTTCAGGTATCTCCTATACTAATAGAGCCACATGCTCACCGGTTTGCCACATGCTGTAGGCCTATGGACTGAACTAGAAACCACCAAAAATTTTAACCAGTCATCGTTCTCACAACACTGAGGACCAGTCATTCGAAATGACTTCTCCATGCATTTTATGCATTGGTAAAAGCACTATGATGAAAAGTGTGATATGTTTTCAGGTATCTCCTATACTAATAGAGCCACATGCTCACCGGTTTGCCACATGCTGTAGGCCTATGGACTGAACAAGAAACCACCAAAAATTTTAACCAGTCATCGTTCTCACAACACTGAGGACCAGTCATTCGAAATGACTTCTCCATGCATTTTATGCATTGGTAAAAGCACTATGATGAAAAGTGTGATATGTTTTCAGGTATCTCCTATACTAATAGAGCCACATGCTCACCGGTTTGCCACATGCTGTAGGCCTATGGACTGAACAAGAAACCACCAAAAATTTTAACCAGTCATCGTTCTCACAACACTGAGGACCAGTCATTCGAAATGACTTCTCCATGCATTTTATGCATTGGTAAAAGCACTATGATGAAAAGTGTGATATGTTTTCAGGTATCTCCTATACTAATAGAGCCACATGCTCACCGGTTTGCCACATGCTGTAGGCCTATGGACTGAACAAGAAACCACCAAAAATTTTAACCAGTCATCGTTCTCACAACACTGAGGACCAGTCATTCGAAATGACTTCTCCATGCATTTTATGCATTGGTAAAAGCACTATGATGAAAAGTGTGATATGTTTTCAGGTATCTCCTATACTAATAGAGCCACATGCTCACCGGTTTGCCACATGCTGTAGGCCTATGGACTGAACAAGAAACCACCAAAAATTTTAACCAGTCATCGTTCTCACAACACTGAGGACCAGTCATTCGAAATGACTTCTCCATGCATTTTATGCATTGGTAAAAGCACTATGAGGAAAAGTGTGATATGTTTTCAGGTATCTCCTATACTAATAGAGCCACATGCTCACCGGTTTGCCACATGCTGTAGGCCTATGGACTGAACAAGAAACCACCAAAAATTTTAACCAGTCATCGTTCTCACAACACTGAGGACCAGTCATTCGAAATGACTTCTCCATGCATTTTATGCATTGGTAAAAGCACTATGATGAAAAGTGTGATATGTTTTCAGGTATCTCCTATACTAATAGAGCCACATGCTCACCGGTTTGCCACATGCTGTAGGCCTATGGACTGAACTAGAAACCACCAAAAATGTTAACCAGTCATCGTTCTCACAACACTGAGGACCAGTCATTCGAAATGACTTCTCCATGCATTTTATGCATTGGTAAAAGCACTATGATGAAAAGTGTGATATGTTTTCAGGTATCTCCTATACTAATAGAGCCACATGCTCACCGGTTTGCCACATGCTGTAGGCCTATGGACTGAACTAGAAACCACCAAAAATTTTAACCTGTCATCGTTCTCACAACACTGAGGACCAGTCATTCGAAATGACTTCTCCATGCATTTTATGCATTGGTAAAAGCACTATGATGAAAAGTGTGATATGTTTTCAGGTATCTCCTATACTAATAGAGCCACATGCTCACCGGTTTGCCACATGCTGTAGGCCTATGGACTGAACTAGAAACCACCAAAAATGTTAACCAGTCATCGTTCTCACAACACTGAGGACCAGTCATTCGAAATGACTTCTCCATGCATTTTATGCATTGGTAAAAGCACTATGATGAAAAGTGTGATATGTTTTCAGGTATCTCCTATACTAATAGAGCCACATGCTCACCGGTTTGCCACATGCTGTAGGCCTATGGACTGAACTAGAAACCACCAAAAATTTTAACCAGTCATCGTTCTCACAACACTGAGGACCAGTCATTCGAAATGACTTCTCCATGCATTTTATGCATTGGTAAAAGCACTATGATGAAAAGTGTGATATGTTTTCAGGTATCTCCTATACTAATAGAGCCACATGCTCACCGGTTTGCCACATGCTGTAGGCCTATGGACTGAACAAGAAACCACCAAAAATTTTAACCAGTCATCGTTCTCACAACACTGAGGACCAGTCATTCGAAATGACTTCTCCATGCATTTTATGCATTGGTAAAAGCACTATGATGAAAAGTGTGATATGTTTTCAGGTATCTCCTATACTAATAGAGCCACATGCTCACCGGTTTGCCACATGCTGTAGGCCTATGGACTGAACAAGAAACCACCAAAAATTTTAACCAGTCATCGTTCTCACAACACTGAGGACCAGTCATTCGAAATGACTTCTCCATGCATTTTATGCATTGGTAAAAGCACTATGATGAAAAGTGTGATATGTTTTCAGGTATCTCCTATACTAATAGAGCCACATGCTCACCGGTTTGCCACATGCTGTAGGCCTATGGACTGAACAAGAAACCACCAAAAATTTTAACCAGTCATCGTTCTCACAACACTGAGGACCAGTCATTCGAAATGACTTCTCCATGCATTTTATGCATTGGTAAAAGCACTATGATGAAAAGTGTGATATGTTTTCAGGTATCTCCTATACTAATAGAGCCACATGCTCACCGGTTTGCCACATGCTGTAGGCCTATGGACTGAACAAGAAACCACCAAAAATTTTAACCAGTCATCGTTCTCACAACACTGAGGACCAGTCATTCGAAATGACTTCTCCATGCATTTTATGCATTGGTAAAAGCACTATGAGGAAAAGTGTGATATGTTTTCAGGTATCTCCTATACTAATAGAGCCACATGCTCACCGGTTTGCCACATGCTGTAGGCCTATGGACTGAACAAGAAACCACCAAAAATTTTAACCAGTCATCGTTCTCACAACACTGAGGACCAGTCATTCGAAATGACTTCTCCATGCATTTTATGCATTGGTAAAAGCACTATGATGAAAAGTGTGATATGTTTTCAGGTATCTCCTATACTAATAGAGCCACATGCTCACCGGTTTGCCACATGCTGTAGGCCTATGGACTGAACTAGAAACCACCAAAAATGTTAACCAGTCATCGTTCTCACAACACTGAGGACCAGTCATTCGAAATGACTTCTCCATGCATTTTATGCATTGGTAAAAGCACTATGATGAAAAGTGTGATATGTTTTCAGGTATCTCCTATACTAATAGAGCCACATGCTCACCGGTTTGCCACATGCTGTAGGCCTATGGACTGAACTAGAAACCACCAAAAATTTTAACCTGTCATCGTTCTCACAACACTGAGGACCAGTCATTCGAAATGACTTCTCCATGCATTTTATGCATTGGTAAAAGCACTATGATGAAAAGTGTGATATGTTTTCAGGTATCTCCTATACTAATAGAGCCACATGCTCACCGGTTTGCCACATGCTGTAGGCCTATGGACTGAACTAGAAACCACCAAAAATGTTAACCAGTCATCGTTCTCACAACACTGAGGACCAGTCATTCGAAATGACTTCTCCATGCATTTTATGCATTGGTAAAAGCACTATGATGAAAAGTGTGATATGTTTTCAGGTATCTCCTATACTAATAGAGCCACATGCTCACCGGTTTGCCACATGCTGTAGGCCTATGGACTGAACTAGAAACCACCAAAAATTTTAACCAGTCATCGTTCTCACAACACTGAGGACCAGTCATTCGAAATGACTTCTCCATGCATTTTATGCATTGGTAAAAGCACTATGATGAAAAGTGTGATATGTTTTCAGGTATCTCCTATACTAATAGAGCCACATGCTCACCGGTTTGCCACATGCTGTAGGCCTATGGACTGAACTAGAAACCACCAAAAATGTTAACCAGTCATCGTTCTCACAACACTGAGGACCAGTCATTCGAAATGACTTCTCCATGCATTTTATGCATTGGTAAAAGCACTATGATGAAAAGTGTGATATGTTTTCAGGTATCTCCTATACTAATAGAGCCACATGCTCACCGGTTTGCCACATGCTGTAGGCCTATGGACTGAACTAGAAACCACCAAAAATTTTAACCTGTCATCGTTCTCACAACACTGAGGACCAGTCATTCGAAATGACTTCTCCATGCATTTTATGCATTGGTAAAAGCACTATGATGAAAAGTGTGATATGTTTTCAGGTATCTCCTATACTAATAGAGCCACATGCTCACCGGTTTGCCACATGCTGTAGGCCTATGGACTGAACTAGAAACCACCAAAAATGTTAACCAGTCATCGTTCTCACAACACTGAGGACCAGTCATTCGAAATGACTTCTCCATGCATTTTATGCATTGGTAAAAGCACTATGATGAAAAGTGTGATATGTTTTCAGGTATCTCCTATACTAATAGAGCCACATGCTCACCGGTTTGCCACATGCTGTAGGCCTATGGACTGAACTAGAAACCACCAAAAATTTTAACCAGTCATCGTTCTCACAACACTGAGGACCAGTCATTCGAAATGACTTCTCCATGCATTTTATGCATTGGTAAAAGCACTATGATGAAAAGTGTGATATGTTTTCAGGTATCTCCTATACTAATAGAGCCACATGCTCACCGGTTTGCCACATGCTGTAGGCCTATGGACTGAACTAGAAACCACCAAAAATGTTAACCAGTCATCGTTCTCACAACACTGAGGACCAGTCATTCGAAATGACTTCTCCATGCATTTTATGCATTGGTAAAAGCACTATGATGAAAAGTGTGATATGTTTTCAGGTATCTCCTATACTAATAGAGCCACATGCTCACCGGTTTGCCACATGCTGTAGGCCTATGGACTGAACTAGAAACCACCAAAAATTTTAACCAGTCATCGTTCTCACAACACTGAGGACCAGTCATTCGAAATGACTTCTCCATGCATTTTATGCATTGGTAAAAGCACTATGATGAAAAGTGTGATATGTTTTCAGGTATCTCCTATACTAATAGAGCCACATGCTCACCGGTTTGCCACATGCTGTAGGCCTATGGACTGAACAAGAAACCACCAAAAATTTTAACCAGTCATCGTTCTCACAACACTGAGGACCAGTCATTCGAAATGACTTCTCCATGCATTTTATGCATTGGTAAAAGCACTATGATGAAAAGTGTGATATGTTTTCAGGTATCTCCTATACTAATAGAGCCACATGCTCACCGGTTTGCCACATGCTGTAGGCCTATGGACTGAACAAGAAACCACCAAAAATTTTAACCAGTCATCGTTCTCACAACACTGAGGACCAGTCATTCGAAATGACTTCTCCATGCATTTTATGCATTGGTAAAAGCACTATGATGAAAAGTGTGATATGTTTTCAGGTATCTCCTATACTAATAGAGCCACATGCTCACCGGTTTGCCACATGCTGTAGGCCTATGGACTGAACAAGAAACCACCAAAAATTTTAACCAGTCATCGTTCTCACAACACTGAGGACCAGTCATTCGAAATGACTTCTCCATGCATTTTATGCATTGGTAAAAGCACTATGATGAAAAGTGTGATATGTTTTCAGGTATCTCCTATACTAATAGAGCCACATGCTCACCGGTTTGCCACATGCTGTAGGCCTATGGACTGAACAAGAAACCACCAAAAATTTTAACCAGTCATCGTTCTCACAACACTGAGGACCAGTTATTCGAAATGACTTCTCCATGCATTTTATGCATTGGTAAAAGCACTATGATGAAAAGTGTGATATGTTTTCAGGTATCTCCTATACTAATAGAGCCACATGCTCACCGGTTTGCCACATGCTGTAGGCCTATGGACTGAACAAGAAACCACCAAAAATTTTAACCAGTCATCGTTCTCACAACACTGAGGACCAGTCATTCGAAATGACTTCTCCATGCATTTTATGCATTGGTAAAAGCACTATGATGAAAAGTGTGATATGTTTTCAGGTATCTCCTATACTAATAGAGCCACATGCTCACCGGTTTGCCACATGCTGTAGGCCTATGGACTGAACTAGAAACCACCAAAAATGTTAACCAGTCATCGTTCTCACAACACTGAGGACCAGTCATTCGAAATGACTTCTCCATGCATTTTATGCATTGGTAAAAGCACTATGATGAAAAGTGTGATATGTTTTCAGGTATCTCCTATACTAATAGAGCCACATGCTCACCGGTTTGCCACATGCTGTAGGCCTATGGACTGAACTAGAAACCACCAAAAATTTTAACCAGTCATCGTTCTCACAACACTGAGGACCAGTCATTCGAAATGACTTCTCCATGCATTTTATGCATTGGTAAAAGCACTATGATGAAAAGTGTGATATGTTTTCAGGTATCTCCTATACTAATAGAGCCACATGCTCACCGGTTTGCCACATGCTGTAGGCCTATGGACTGAACTAGAAACCACCAAAAATGTTAACCAGTCATCGTTCTCACAACACTGAGGACCAGTCATTCGAAATGACTTCTCCATGCATTTTATGCATTGGTAAAAGCACTATGATGAAAAGTGTGATATGTTTTCAGGTATCTCCTATACTAATAGAGCCACATGCTCACCGGTTTGCCACATGCTGTAGGCCTATGGACTGAACTAGAAACCACCAAAAATTTTAACCAGTCATCGTTCTCACAACACTGAGGACCAGTCATTCGAAATGACTTCTCCATGCATTTTATGCATTGGTAAAAGCACTATGATGAAAAGTGTGATATGTTTTCAGGTATCTCCTATACTAATAGAGCCACATGCTCACCGGTTTGCCACATGCTGTAGGCCTATGGACTGAACAAGAAACCACCAAAAATTTTAACCAGTCATCGTTCTCACAACACTGAGGACCAGTCATTCGAAATGACTTCTCCATGCATTTTATGCATTGGTAAAAGCACTATGATGAAAAGTGTGATATGTTTTCAGGTATCTCCTATACTAATAGAGCCACATGCTCACCGGTTTGCCACATGCTGTAGGCCTATGGACTGAACAAGAAACCACCAAAAATTTTAACCAGTCATCGTTCTCACAACACTGAGGACCAGTCATTCGAAATGACTTCTCCATGCATTTTATGCATTGGTAAAAGCACTATGATGAAAAGTGTGATATGTTTTCAGGTATCTCCTATACTAATAGAGCCACATGCTCACCGGTTTGCCACATGCTGTAGGCCTATGGACTGAACAAGAAACCACCAAAAATTTTAACCAGTCATCGTTCTCACAACACTGAGGACCAGTCATTCGAAATGACTTCTCCATGCATTTTATGCATTGGTAAAAGCACTATGATGAAAAGTGTGATATGTTTTCAGGTATCTCCTATACTAATAGAGCCACATGCTCACCGGTTTGCCACATGCTGTAGGCCTATGGACTGAACAAGAAACCACCAAAAATTTTAACCAGTCATCGTTCTCACAACACTGAGGACCAGGCATTCGAAATGACTTCTCCATGCATTTTATGCATTGGTAAAAGCACTATGATGAAAAGTGTGATATGTTTTCAGGTATCTCCTATACTAATAGAGCCACATGCTCACCGGTTTGCCACATGCTGTAGGCCTATGGACTGAACAAGAAACCACCAAAAATTTTAACCAGTCATCGTTCTCACAACACTGAGGACCAGTCATTCGAAATGACTTCTCCATGCATTTTATGCATTGGCAAAAGCACTATGATGAAAAGTGTGATATGTTTTCAGGTATCTCCTATACTAATAGAGCCACATGCTCACCGGTTTGCCACATGCTGTAGGCCTATGGACTGAACTAGAAACCACCAAAAATTTTAACCAGTCATCGTTCTCACAACACTGAGGACCAGTCATTCGAAATGACTTCTCCATGCATTTTATGCATTGGTAAAAGCACTATGATGAAAAGTGTGATATGTTTTCAGGTATCTCCTATACTAATAGAGCCACATGCTCACCGGTTTGCCACATGCTGTAGGCCTATGGACTGAACAAGAAACCATCAAAAATTTTAACCAGTCATCGTTCTCACAATACTGAGGACCAGTCATTCGAAATGACTTCTCCATGCATTTTATGCATTGGTAAAAGCACTATGATGAAAAGTGTGATATGTTTTCAGGTATCTCCTATACTAATAGAGCCACATGCTCACCGGTTTGCCACATGCTGTAGGCCTATGTACTGAACAAGAAACCACCAAAAATTTTAACCAGTCATCGTTCTCACAACACTGAGGACCAGTCATTCGAAATGACTTCTCCATGCATTTTATGCATTGGTAAAAGCACTATGATGAAAAGTGTGATATGTTTTCAGGTATCTCCTATACTAATAGAGCCACATGCTCACCGGTTTGCCACATGCTGTAGGCCTATGGACTGAACAAGAAACCACCAAAAATTTTAACCAGTCATCGTTCTCACAACACTGAGGACCAGTCATTCGAAATGACTTCTCCATGCATTTTATGCATTGGTAAAACACTATGATGAAAAGTGTGATATGTTTTCAGGTATCTCCTATACTAATAGAGCCACATGCTCACCGGTTTGCCACATGCTGTAGGCCTATGGACTGAACAAGAAACCACCAAAAATTTTAACCAGTCATCGTTCTCACAGCACTGAGGACCAGTCATTCGAAATGACTTCTCCATGCATTTTATGCATTGGTAAAAGCACTGTGATGAAAAGTGTGATATGTTTTCAGGTATCTCCTATACTAATAGAGCCACATGCTCACCGGTTTGCCACATGCTGTAGGCCTATGGACTGAACAAGAAACCACCAAAAATTTTAACCAGTCATCGTTCTCACAACACTGAGGACCAGTCATTCGAAATGACTTCTCCATGCATTTTATGCATTGGTAAAAGCACTATGATGAAAAGTGTGATATGTTTTCAGGTATCTTCTATACTAATAGAGCCACATGCTCACCGGTTTGCCACATGCTGTAGGCCTATGGAATGAACAAGAAACCACCAAAAATTTTAACCAGTCATCGTTCTCACAACACTGAGGACCAGTCATTCGAAATGACTTCTCCATGCATTTTATGCATTGGTAAAAGCACTATGATGAAAAGTGTGATATGTTTTCAGGTATCTCCTATACTAATAGAGCCACATGCTCACCGGTTTGCCACATGCTGTAGGCCTATGGACTGAACAAGAAACCACCAAAAATTTTAACCAGTCATCGTTCTCACAACACTGAGGACCAGTCATTCGAAATGACTTCTCCATGCATTTTATGCATTGGTAAAAGCACTATGATGAAAAGTGTGATATGTTTTCAGGTATCTCCTATACTAATAGAGCCACATGCTCACCGATTTGCCACATGCTGTAGACCTATGGACTGAACAAGAAACCACCAAAAATTTTAACCAGTCATCGTTCTCACAACACTGAGGACCAGTCATTCGAAATGACTTCTCCATGCATTTTATGCATTGGTAAAAGCACTATGATGAAAAGTGTGATATTTTTTCAGGTATCTCCTATACTAATAGAGCCACATGCTCACCGGTTTGCCACATGCTGTAGGCCTATGGACTGAACAAGAAACCAGCAAAAATTTTAACCAGTCATCGTTCTCACAACACTGAGGACCAGTCATTCGAAATGACTTCTCCATGCATTTTATGCATTGGTAAAAGCACTATGATGAAAAGTGTGATATGTTTTCAGGTATCTCCTATACTAATAGAGCCACATGCTCACCGGTTTGCCACATGATGTAGGCCTATGGACTGAACAAGAAACCACCAAAAATTTTAACCAGTCATCGTTCTCACAACACTGAGGACCAGTCATTCGAAATGACTTCTCCATGCATTTTATGCATTGGTAAAAGCACTATGATGAAAAGTGTGATATGTTTTCAGGTATCTCCTATACTAATAGAGCCACATGCTCACCGGTTTGCCACATGATGTAGGCCTATGGACTGAACAAGAAACCACCAAAAATTTTAACCAGTCATCGTTCTCACAACACTGAGGACCAGTCATTCGAAATGACTTCTCCATGCATTTTATGCATTGGTAAAAGCACTATGATGAAAAGTGTGATATGTTTTCAGGTATCTCCTATACTAATAGAGCCACATGCTCACCGGTTTGCCACATGATGTAGGCTTATGGACTGAACAAGAAACCACCAAAAATTTTAACCAGTCATCGTTCTCACAACACTGAGGACCAGTCATTCGAAATGACTTCTCCATGCATTTTATGCATTGGTAAAAGCACTATGATGAAAAGTGTGATATGTTTTCAGGTATCTCCTATACTAATAGAGCCACATGCTCACCGGTTTGCCACATGATGTAGGCCTATGGACTGAACAAGAAACCACCAAAAATTTTAACCAGTCATCGTTCTCACAACACTGAGGACCAGTCATTCGAAATGACTTCTCCATGCATTTTATGCATTGGTAAAAGCACTATGATTGAAAAGTGTGATATGTTTTCAGGTATCTCCTATACTAATAGAGCCACATGCTCACCGGTTTGCCACATGATGTAGGCCTATGGAGTGAACAAGAAACCACCAAAAATTTTAACCAGTCATCGTTCTCACAACACTGAGGACCAGTCATTCGAAATGACTTCTCCATGCATTTTATGCATTGGTAAAAGCACTATGATGAAAAGTGTGATATGTTTTCAGGTATCTCCTATACTAATAGAGCCACATGCTCACCGGTTTGCCACATGATGTAGGCCTATGGACTGAACAAGAAACCACCAAAAATTTTAACCAGTCATCGTTCTCACAACACTGAGGACCAGTCATTCGAAATGACTTCTCCATGCATTTTATGCATTGGTAAAAGCACTATGATGAAAAGTGTGATATGTTTTCAGGTATCTCCTATACTAATAGAGCCACATGCTCACCGGTTTGCCACATGATGTAGGCCTATGGACTGAACAAGAAACCACCAAAAATTTTAACCAGTCATCGTTCTCACAACACTGAGGACCAGTCATTCGAAATGACTTCTCCATGCATTTTATGCATTGGTAAAAGCACTATGATGAAAAGTGTGATATGTTTTCAGGTATCTCCTATACTAATAGAGCCACATGCTCACCGGTTTGCCACATGATGTAGGCCTATGGACTGAACAAGAAACCACCAAAAATTTTAACCAGTCATCGTTCTCACAACACTGAGGACCAGTCATTCGAAATGACTTCTCCATGCATTTTATGCATTGGTAAAAGCACTATGATTGAAAAGTGTGATATGTTTTCAGGTATCTCCTATACTAATAGAGCCACATGCTCACCGGTTTGCCACATGATGTAGGCCTATGGAGTGAACAAGAAACCACCAAAAATTTTAACCAGTCATCGTTCTCACAACACTGAGGACCAGTCATTCGAAATGACTTCTCCATGCATTTTATGCATTGGTAAAAGCACTATGATGAAAAGTGTGATATGTTTTCAGGTATCTCCTATACTAATAGAGCCACATGCTCACCGGTTTGCCACATGATGTAGGCCTATGGACTGAACAAGAAACCACCAAAAATTTTAACCAGTCATCGTTCTCACAACACTGAGGACCAGTCATTCGAAATGACTTCTCCATGCATTTTATGCATTGGTAAAAGCACTATGATGAAAAGTGTGATATGTTTTCAGGTATCTCCTATACTAATAGAGCCACATGCTCACCGGTTTGCCACATGATGTAGGCCTATGGACTGAACAAGAAACCACCAAAAATTTTAACCAGTCATCGTTCTCACAACACTGAGGACCAGTCATTCGAAATGACTTCTCCATGCATTTTATGCATTGGTAAAAGCACTATGATGAAAAGTGTGATATGTTTTCAGGTATCTCCTATACTAATAGAGCCACATGCTCACCGGTTTGCCACATGATGTAGGCCTATGGACTGAACAAGAAACCACCAAAAATTTTAACCAGTCATCGTTCTCACAACACTGAGGACCAGTCATTCAAAATGACTTCTCCATGCATTTTATGCATTGGTAAAAGCACTATGATGAAAAGGGTGATATGTTTTCAGGTATCTCCTATACTAATAGAGCCTCATGCTCACCGGTTTGCCACATGATGTAGGCCTATGGACTGAACAAGAAACCACCAAAAATTTTAACCAGTCATCGTTCTCACAACACTGAGGACCAGTCATTCGAAATGACTTCTCCATGCATTTTATGCATTGGTAAAAGCACTATGATGAAAAGTGTGATATGTTTTCAGGTATCTCCTATACTAATAGAGCCACATGCTCACCGGTTTGCCACATGATGTAGGCCTATGGACTGAACAAGAAACCACCAAAAATTTTAACCAGTCATCGTTCTCACAACACTGAGGACCAGTCATTCGAAATGACTTCTCCATGCATTTTATGCATTGGTAAAAGCACTATGATGAAAAGTGTGATATGTTTTCAGGTATCTCCTATACTAATAGAGCCACATGCTCACCGGTTTGCCACATGATGTAGGCCTATGGACTGAACAAGAAACCACCAAAAATTTTAACCAGTCATCGTTCTCACAACACTGAGGACCAGTCATTCGAAATGACTTCTCCATGCATTTTATGCATTGGTAAAAGCACTATGATGAAAAGTGTGATATGTTTTCAGGTATCTCCTATACTAATAGAGCCACATGCTCACCGGTTTGCCACATGATGTAGGCCTATGGACTGAACAAGAAACCACCAAAAATTTTAACCAGTCATCGTTCTCACAACACTGAGGACCAGTCATTCGAAATGACTTCTCCATGCATTTTATGCATTGGTAAAAGCACTATGATGAAAAGTGTGATATGTTTTCAGGTATCTCCTATACTAATAGAGCCACATGCTCACCGGTTTGCCACATGATGTAGGCCTATGGACTGAACAAGAAACCACCAAAAATTTTAACCAGTCATCGTTCTCACAACACTGAGGACCAGTCATTCGAAATGACTTCTCCATGCATTTTATGCATTGGTAAAAGCACTATGATGAAAAGTGTGATATGTTTTCAGGTATCTCCTATACTAATAGAGCCACATGCTCACCGGTTTGCCACATGATGTAGGCCTATGGACTGAACAAGAAACCACCAAAAATTTTAACCAGTCATCGTTCTCACAACACTGAGGACCAGTCATTCGAAATGACTTCTCCATGCATTTTATGCATTGGTAAAAGCACTATGATGAAAAGTGTGATATGTTTTCAGGTATCTCCTATACTAATAGAGCCACATGCTCACCGGTTTGCCACATGATGTAGGCCTATGGACTGAACAAGAAACCACCAAAAATTTTAACCAGTCATCGTTCTCACAACACTGAGGACCAGTCATTCGAAATGACTTCTCCATGCATTTTATGCATTGGTAAAAGCACTATGATGAAAAGTGTGATATGTTTTCAGGTATCTCCTATACTAATAGAGCCACATGCTCACCGGTTTGCCACATGATGTAGGCCTATGGACTGAACAAGAAACCACCAAAAATTTTAACCAGTCATCGTTCTCACAACACTGAGGACCAGTCATTCGAAATGACTTCTCCATGCATTTTATGCATTGGTAAAAGCACTATGATGAAAAGTGTGATATGTTTTCAGGTATCTCCTATACTAATAGAGCCACATGCTCACCGGTTTGCCACATGATGTAGGCCTATGGACTGAACAAGAAACCACCAAAAATTTTAACCAGTCATCGTTCTCACAACACTGAGGACCAGTCATTCGAAATGACTTCTCCATGCATTTTATGCATTGGTAAAAGCACTATGATGAAAAGTGTGATATGTTTTCAGGTATCTCCTATACTAATAGAGCCACATGCTCACCGGTTTGCCACATGATGTAGGCCTATGGACTGAACAAGAAACCACCAAAAATTTTAACCAGTCATCGTTCTCACAACACTGAGGACCAGTCATTCGAAATGACTTCTCCATGCATTTTATGCATTGGTAAAAGCACTATGATGAAAAGTGTGATATGTTTTCAGGTATCTCCTATACTAATAGAGCCACATGCTCACCGGTTTGCCACATGATGTAGGCCTATGGACTGAACAAGAAACCACCAAAAATTTTAACCAGTCATCGTTCTCACAACACTGAGGACCAGTCATTCGAAATGACTTCTCCATGCATTTTATGCATTGGTAAAAGCACTATGATGAAAAGTGTGATATGTTTTCAGGTATCTCCTATACTAATAGAGCCACATGCTCACCGGTTTGCCACATGATGTAGGCCTATGGACTGAACAAGAAACCACCAAAAATTTTAACCAGTCATCGTTCTCACAACACTGAGGACCAGTCATTCGAAATGACTTCTCCATGCATTTTATGCATTGGTAAAAGCACTATGATGAAAAGTGTGATATGTTTTCAGGTATCTCCTATACTAATAGAGCCACATGCTCACCGGTTTGCCACATGATGTAGGCCTATGGACTGAACAAGAAACCACCAAAAATTTTAACCAGTCATCGTTCTCACAACACTGAGGACCAGTCATTCGAAATGACTTCTCCATGCATTTTATGCATTGGTAAAAGCACTATGATGAAAAGTGTGATATGTTTTCAGGTATCTCCTATACTAATAGAGCCACATGCTCACCGGTTTGCCACATGATGTAGGCCTATGGACTGAACAAGAAACCACCAAAAATTTTAACCAGTCATCGTTCTCACAACACTGAGGACCAGTCATTCGAAATGACTTCTCCATGCATTTTATGCATTGGTAAAAGCACTATGATGAAAAGTGTGATATGTTTTCAGGTATCTCCTATACTAATAGAGCCACATGCTCACCGGTTTGCCACATGATGTAGGCCTATGGACTGAACAAGAAACCACCAAAAATTTTAACCAGTCATCGTTCTCACAACACTGAGGACCAGTCATTCGAAATGACTTCTCCATGCATTTTATGCATTGGTAAAAGCACTATGATGAAAAGTGTGATATGTTTTCAGGTATCTCCTATACTAATAGAGCCACATGCTCACCGGTTTGCCACATGATGTAGGCCTATGGACTGAACAAGAAACCACCAAAAATTTTAACCAGTCATCGTTCTCACAACACTGAGGACCAGTCATTCGAAATGACTTCTCCATGCATTTTATGCATTGGTAAAAGCACTATGATGAAAAGTGTGATATGTTTTCAGGTATCTCCTATACTAATAGAGCCACATGCTCACCGGTTTGCCACATGATGTAGGCCTATGGACTGAACAAGAAACCACCAAAAATTTTAACCAGTCATCGTTCTCACAACACTGAGGACCAGTCATTCGAAATGACTTCTCCATGCATTTTATGCATTGGTAAAAGCACTATGATGAAAAGTGTGATATGTTTTCAGGTATCTCCTATACTAATAGAGCCACATGCTCACCGGTTTGCCACATGATGTAGGCCTATGGACTGAACAAGAAACCACCAAAAATTTTAACCAGTCATCGTTCTCACAACACTGAGGACCAGTCATTCGAAATGACTTCTCCATGCATTTTATGCATTGGTAAAAGCACTATGATGAAAAGTGTGATATGTTTTCAGGTATCTCCTATACTAATAGAGCCACATGCTCACCGGTTTGCCACATGATGTAGGCCTATGGACTGAACAAGAAACCACCAAAAATTTTAACCAGTCATCGTTCTCACAACACTGAGGACCAGTCATTCGAAATGACTTCTCCATGCATTTTATGCATTGGTAAAAGCACTATGATGAAAAGTGTGATATGTTTTCAGGTATCTCCTATACTAATAGAGCCACATGCTCACCGGTTTGCCACATGATGTAGGCCTATGGACTGAACAAGAAACCACCAAAAATTTTAACCAGTCATCGTTCTCACAACACTGAGGACCAGTCATTCGAAATGACTTCTCCATGCATTTTATGCATTGGTAAAAGCACTATGATGAAAAGTGTGATATGTTTTCAGGTATCTCCTATACTAATAGAGCCACATGCTCACCGGTTTGCCACATGATGTAGGCCTATGGACTGAACAAGAAACCACCAAAAATTTTAACCAGTCATCGTTCTCACAACACTGAGGACCAGTCATTCGAAATGACTTCTCCATGCATTTTATGCATTGGTAAAAGCACTATGATGAAAAGTGTGATATGTTTTCAGGTATCTCCTATACTAATAGAGCCACATGCTCACCGGTTTGCCACATGATGTAGGCCTATGGACTGAACAAGAAACCACCAAAAATTTTAACCAGTCATCGTTCTCACAACACTGAGGACCAGTCATTCGAAATGACTTCTCCATGCATTTTATGCATTGGTAAAAGCACTATGATGAAAAGTGTGATATGTTTTCAGGTATCTCCTATACTAATAGAGCCACATGCTCACCGGTTTGCCACATGATGTAGGCCTATGGACTGAACAAGAAACCACCAAAAATTTTAACCAGTCATCGTTCTCACAACACTGAGGACCAGTCATTCGAAATGACTTCTCCATGCATTTTATGCATTGGTAAAAGCACTATGATGAAAAGTGTGATATGTTTTCAGGTATCTCCTATACTAATAGAGCCACATGCTCACCGGTTTGCCACATGATGTAGGCCTATGGACTGAACAAGAAACCACCAAAAATTTTAACCAGTCATCGTTCTCACAACACTGAGGACCAGTCATTCGAAATGACTTCTCCATGCATTTTATGCATTGGTAAAAGCACTATGATGAAAAGTGTGATATGTTTTCAGGTATCTCCTATACTAATAGAGCCACATGCTCACCGGTTTGCCACATGATGTAGGCCTATGGACTGAACAAGAAACCACCAAAAATTTTAACCAGTCATCGTTCTCACAACACTGAGGACCAGTCATTCGAAATGACTTCTCCATGCATTTTATGCATTGGTAAAAGCACTATGATGAAAAGTGTGATATGTTTTCAGGTATCTCCTATACTAATAGAGCCACATGCTCACCGGTTTGCCACATGATGTAGGCCTATGGACTGAACAAGAAACCACCAAAAATTTTAACCAGTCATCGTTCTCACAACACTGAGGACCAGTCATTCGAAATGACTTCTCCATGCATTTTATGCATTGGTAAAAGCACTATGATGAAAAGTGTGATATGTTTTCAGGTATCTCCTATACTAATAGAGCCACATGCTCACCGGTTTGCCACATGATGTAGGCCTATGGACTGAACAAGAAACCACCAAAAATTTTAACCAGTCATCGTTCTCACAACACTGAGGACCAGTCATTCGAAATGACTTCTCCATGCATTTTATGCATTGGTAAAAGCACTATGATGAAAAGTGTGATATGTTTTCAGGTATCTCCTATACTAATAGAGCCACATGCTCACCGGTTTGCCACATGATGTAGGCCTATGGACTGAACAAGAAACCACCAAAAATTTTAACCAGTCATCGTTCTCACAACACTGAGGACCAGTCATTCGAAATGACTTCTCCATGCATTTTATGCATTGGTAAAAGCACTATGATGAAAAGTGTGATATGTTTTCAGGTATCTCCTATACTAATAGAGCCACATGCTCACCGGTTTGCCACATGATGTAGGCCTATGGACTG
Organism: Ranitomeya imitator; assembly: GCF_032444005.1. Lineage (NCBI taxonomy): Eukaryota > Metazoa > Chordata > Amphibia > Anura > Dendrobatidae > Ranitomeya > Ranitomeya imitator. Next base: position 395,837 of record NW_027194866.1, read on the forward strand.
AACAAGAAACCACCAAAAATTTTAACCAGTCATCGTTCTCACAACACTGAGGACCAGTCATTCGAAATGACTTCTCCATGCATTTTATGCATTGGTAAAAGCACTATGATGAAAAGTGTGATATGTTTTCAGGTATCTCCTATACTAATAGAGCCACATGCTCACCGGTTTGCCACATGATGTAGGCCTATGGACTGAACAAGAAACCACCAAAAATTTTAACCAGTCATCGTTCTCACAACACTGAGGACCAGTCATTCGAAATGACTTCTCCATGCATTTTATGCATTGGTAAAAGCACTATGATGAAAAGTGTGATATGTTTTCAGGTATCTCCTATACTAATAGAGCCACATGCTCACCGGTTTGCCACATGATGTAGGCCTATGGACTGAACAAGAAACCACCAAAAATTTTAACCAGTCATCGTTCTCACAACACTGAGGACCAGTCATTCGAAATGACTTCTCCATGCATTTTATGCATTGGTAAAAGCACTATGATGAAAAGTGTGATATGTTTTCAGGTATCTCCTATACTAATAGAGCCACATGCTCACCGGTTTGCCACATGATGTAGGCCTATGGACTGAACAAGAAACCACCAAAAATTTTAACCAGTCATCGTTCTCACAACACTGAGGACCAGTCATTCGAAATGACTTCTCCATGCATTTTATGCATTGGTAAAAGCACTATGATGAAAAGTGTGATATGTTTTCAGGTATCTCCTATACTAATAGAGCCACATGCTCACCGGTTTGCCACATGATGTAGGCCTATGGACTGAACAAGAAACCACCAAAAATTTTAACCAGTCATCGTTCTCACAACACTGAGGACCAGTCATTCGAAATGACTTCTCCATGCATTTTATGCATTGGTAAAAGCACTATGATGAAAAGTGTGATATGTTTTCAGGTATCTCCTATACTAATAGAGCCACATGCTCACCGGTTTGCCACATGATGTAGGCCTATGGACTGAACAAGAAACCACCAAAAATTTTAACCAGTCATCGTTCTCACAACACTGAGGACCAGTCATTCGAAATGACTTCTCCATGCATTTTATGCATTGGTAAAAGCACTATGATGAAAAGTGTGATATGTTTTCAGGTATCTCCTATACTAATAGAGCCACATGCTCACCGGTTTGCCACATGATGTAGGCCTATGGACTGAACAAGAAACCACCAAAAATTTTAACCAGTCATCGTTCTCACAACACTGAGGACCAGTCATTCGAAATGACTTCTCCATGCATTTTATGCATTGGTAAAAGCACTATGATGAAAAGTGTGATATGTTTTCAGGTATCTCCTATACTAATAGAGCCACATGCTCACCGGTTTGCCACATGATGTAGGCCTATGGACTGAACAAGAAACCACCAAAAATTTTAACCAGTCATCGTTCTCACAACACTGAGGACCAGTCATTCGAAATGACTTCTCCATGCATTTTATGCATTGGTAAAAGCACTATGATGAAAAGTGTGATATGTTTTCAGGTATCTCCTATACTAATAGAGCCACATGCTCACCGGTTTGCCACATGATGTAGGCCTATGGACTGAACAAGAAACCACCAAAAATTTTAACCAGTCATCGTTCTCACAACACTGAGGACCAGTCATTCGAAATGACTTCTCCATGCATTTTATGCATTGGTAAAAGCACTATGATGAAAAGTGTGATATGTTTTCAGGTATCTCCTATACTAATAGAGCCACATGCTCACCGGTTTGCCACATGATGTAGGCCTATGGACTGAACAAGAAACCACCAAAAATTTTAACCAGTCATCGTTCTCACAACACTGAGGACCAGTCATTCGAAATGACTTCTCCATGCATTTTATGCATTGGTAAAAGCACTATGATGAAAAGTGTGATATGTTTTCAGGTATCTCCTATACTAATAGAGCCACATGCTCACCGGTTTGCCACATGATGTAGGCCTATGGACTGAACAAGAAACCACCAAAAATTTTAACCAGTCATCGTTCTCACAACACTGAGGACCAGTCATTCGAAATGACTTCTCCATGCATTTTATGCATTGGTAAAAGCACTATGATGAAAAGTGTGATATGTTTTCAGGTATCTCCTATACTAATAGAGCCACATGCTCACCGGTTTGCCACATGATGTAGGCCTATGGACTGAACAAGAAACCACCAAAAATTTTAACCAGTCATCGTTCTCACAACACTGAGGACCAGTCATTCGAAATGACTTCTCCATGCATTTTATGCATTGGTAAAAGCACTATGATGAAAAGTGTGATATGTTTTCAGGTATCTCCTATACTAATAGAGCCACATGCTCACCGGTTTGCCACATGATGTAGGCCTATGGACTGAACAAGAAACCACCAAAAATTTTAACCAGTCATCGTTCTCACAACACTGAGGACCAGTCATTCGAAATGACTTCTCCATGCATTTTATGCATTGGTAAAAGCACTATGATGAAAAGTGTGATATGTTTTCAGGTATCTCCTATACTAATAGAGCCACATGCTCACCGGTTTGCCACATGATGTAGGCCTATGGACTGAACAAGAAACCACCAAAAATTTTAACCAGTCATCGTTCTCACAACACTGAGGACCAGTCATTCGAAATGACTTCTCCATGCATTTTATGCATTGGTAAAAGCACTATGATGAAAAGTGTGATATGTTTTCAGGTATCTCCTATACTAATAGAGCCACATGCTCACCGGTTTGCCACATGATGTAGGCCTATGGACTGAACAAGAAACCACCAAAAATTTTAACCAGTCATCGTTCTCACAACACTGAGGACCAGTCATTCGAAATGACTTCTCCATGCATTTTATGCATTGGTAAAAGCACTATGATGAAAAGTGTGATATGTTTTCAGGTATCTCCTATACTAATAGAGCCACATGCTCACCGGTTTGCCACATGATGTAGGCCTATGGACTGAACAAGAAACCACCAAAAATTTTAACCAGTCATCGTTCTCACAACACTGAGGACCAGTCATTCGAAATGACTTCTCCATGCATTTTATGCATTGGTAAAAGCACTATGATGAAAAGTGTGATATGTTTTCAGGTATCTCCTATACTAATAGAGCCACATGCTCACCGGTTTGCCACATGATGTAGGCCTATGGACTGAACAAGAAACCACCAAAAATTTTAACCAGTCATCGTTCTCACAACACTGAGGACCAGTCATTCGAAATGACTTCTCCATGCATTTTATGCATTGGTAAAAGCACTATGATGAAAAGTGTGATATGTTTTCAGGTATCTCCTATACTAATAGAGCCACATGCTCACCGGTTTGCCACATGATGTAGGCCTATGGACTGAACAAGAAACCACCAAAAATTTTAACCAGTCATCGTTCTCACAACACTGAGGACCAGTCATTCGAAATGACTTCTCCATGCATTTTATGCATTGGTAAAAGCACTATGATGAAAAGTGTGATATGTTTTCAGGTATCTCCTATACTAATAGAGCCACATGCTCACCGGTTTGCCACATGATGTAGGCCTATGGACTGAACAAGAAACCACCAAAAATTTTAACCAGTCATCGTTCTCACAACACTGAGGACCAGTCATTCGAAATGACTTCTCCATGCATTTTATGCATTGGTAAAAGCACTATGATGAAAAGTGTGATATGTTTTCAGGTATCTCCTATACTAATAGAGCCACATGCTCACCGGTTTGCCACATGATGTAGGCCTATGGACTGAACAAGAAACCACCAAAAATTTTAACCAGTCATCATTCTCACAACACTGAGGACCAGTCATTCGAAATGACTTCTCCATGCATTTTATGCATTGGTAAAAGCACTATGATGAAAAGTGTGATATGTTTTCAGGTATCTCCTATACTAATAGAGCCACATGCTCACCGGTTTGCCACATGATGTAGGCCT
>NW_027194868.1:0-74626 GCF_032444005.1 Ranitomeya imitator
TGCTTTTACCAATGCATAAAATGCATGGAGAAGTCATTTCGAATGACTGGTCCTCAGTGTTGTGAGAATGATGACTGGTTAAAATTTTTGGTGGTTTCTTGTTCAGTCCATAGGCCTACATCATGTGGCAAACCGGTGAGCATGTGGCTCTATTAGTATAGGAGATACCTGAAAACATATCACACTTTTCATCATAGTGCTTTTACCAATGCATAAAATGCATGGAGAAGTCATTTCGAATGACTGGTCCTCAGTGTTGTGAGAACGATGACTGGTTAAAATTTTTGGTGGTTTCTTGTTCAGTCCATAGGCCTACATCATGTGGCAAACCGTTGAGCATGTGTCTCTATTAGTATAGGAGATACCTGAAAAACATATCACACTTTTCATCATAGTGCTTTTACCAATGCATAAAATGCATGGAGAAGTCATTTCGAATGACTGGTCCTCAGTGTTGTGAGAACGATGACTGGTTAAAATTTTTGGTGGTTTCTTGTTCAGTCCATAGGCCTACATCATGTGGCAAACCGTTGAGCATGTGGCCCTCTATTAGTATAGGAGATACCTGAAAACATATCACACTTTTCATCATAGTGCTTTTACCAATGCATAAAATGCATGGAGAAGTCATTTCGAATGACTGGTCCTCAGTGTTGTGAGAACGATGACTGGTTAAAATTTTGGTGGTTTCTTGTTCAGTCCATAGGCCTACATCATGTGGCAAACCGGTGAGCATGTGGCTCTATTAGTATAGGAGATACCTGAAAACATATCACACTTTTCATCATAGTGCTTTTACCAATGCATAAAATGCATGGAGAAGTCATTTCGAATGACTGGTCCTCAGTGTTGTGAGAACGATGACTGGTTAAAATTTTTGGTGGTTTCTTGTTCAGTCCATAGGCCTACATCATGTGGCAAACCGGTGAGCATGTGGCTCTATTAGTATAGGAGATACCTGAAAACATATCACACTTTTCATCATAGTGCTTTTACCAATGCATAAAATGCATGGAGAAGTCATTTCGAATGACTGGTCCTCAGTGTTGTGAGAACGATGACTGGTTAAAATTTTGGTGGTTTCTTGTTCAGTCCATAGGCCTACATCATGTGGCAAACCGGTGAGCATGTGGCTCTATTAGTATAGGAGATACCTGAAAACATATCACACTTTTCATCATAGTGCTTTTACCAATGCATAAAATGCATGGAGAAGTCATTTCGATTGACTGGTCCTCAGTGTTGTGAGAACGATGACTGGTTAAAATTTTTGGTGGTTTCTTGTTCAGTCCATAGGCCTACATCATGTGGCAAACCGGTGAGCATGTGGCTCTATTAGTATAGGAGATACCTGAAAACATATCACACTTTTCATCATAGTGCTTTTACCAATGCATAAAATGCATGGAGAAGTCATTTCGAATGACTGGTCCTCAGTGTTGTGAGAACGATGACTGGTTAAAATTTTTGGTGGTTTCTTGTTCAGTCCATAGGCCTACACATCATGTGGCAAACCGGTGAGCATGTGGCTCTATTAGTATAGGAGATACCTGAAAACATATCACACTTTTCATCATAGTGCTTTTACCAATGCATAAAATGCACGGAGAAGTCATTTCGAATGACTGGTCCTCAGTGTTGTGAGAACGATGACTGGTTAAAATTTTTGGTGGTTTCTTGTTCAGTCCATAGGCCTACATCATGTGGCAAACCGGTGAGCATGTGGCTCTATTAGTATAGGAGATACCTGAAAACATATCACACTTTTCATCATAGTGCTTTTACCAATGCATAAAATGCATGGAGAAGTCATTTCGAATAACTGGTCCTCAGTGTTGTGAGAACGATGACTGGTTAAAATTTTTGGTGGTTTCTTGTTCAGTCCATAGGCCTACATCATGTGGCAAACCGGTGAGCATGTGGCTCTATTAGTATAGGAGATACCTGAAAACATATCACACTTTTCATCATAGTGCTTTTACCAATGCATAAAATGCATGGAGAAGTCATTTCGAATGACTGGTCCTCAGTGTTGTGAGAATGATGACTGGTTAAAATTTTTGGTGGTTTCTTGTTCAGTCCATAGGCCTACATCATGTGGCAAACCGGTGAGCATGTGGCTCTATTAGTATAGGAGATACCTGAAAACATATCACACTTTTCATCATAGTGCTTTTACCAATGCATAAAATGCATGGAGAAGTCATTTCGAATGACTGGTCCTCAGTGTTGTGAGAACGATGACTGGTTAAAATTTTTGGTGGTTTCTTGTTCAGTCCATAGGCCTACATCATGTGGCAAACCGTTGAGCATGTGTCTCTATTAGTATAGGAGATACCTGAAAACATATCACACTTTTCATCATAGTGCTTTTACCAATGCATAAAATGCATGGAGAAGTCATTTCGAATGACTGGTCCTCAGTGTTGTGAGAACGATGACTGGTTAAAATTTTTGGTGGTTTCTTGTTCAGTCCATAGGCCTACATCATGTGGCAAACCGGTGAGCATGTGGCTCTATTAGTATAGGAGATACCTGAAAACATATCACACTTTTCATCATAGTGCTTTTACCAATGCATAAAATGCATGGAGAAGTCATTTCGATTGACTGGTCCTCAGTGTTGTGAGAACGATGACTGGTTAAAATTTTTGGTGGTTTCTTGTTCAGTCCATAGGCCTACATCATGTGGCAAACCGGTGAGCATGTGGCTCTATTAGTATAGGAGATACCTGAAAACATATCACACTTTTCATCATAGTGCTTTTACCAATGCATAAAATGCATGGAGAAGTCATTTCGAATGACTGGTCCTCAGTGTTGTGAGAACGATGACTGGTTAAAATTTTTGGTGGTTTCTTGTTCAGTCCATAGGCCTACATCATGTGGCAAACCGGTGAGCATGTGGCTCTATTAGTATAGGAGATACCTGAAAACATATCACACTTTTCATCATAGTGCTTTTACCAATGCATAAAATGCATGGAGAAGTCATTTCGAATGACTGGTCCTCAGTGTTGTGAGAACGATGACTGGTTAAAATTTTTGGTGGTTTCTTGTTCAGTCCATAGGCCTACATCATGTGGCAAACCGGTGAGCATGTGGCTCTATTAGTATAGGAGATACCTGAAAACATATCACACTTTTCATCATAGTGCTTTTACCAATGCATAAAATGCACGGAGAAGTCATTTCGAATGACTGGTCCTCAGTGTTGTGAGAACGATGACTGGTTAAAATTTTTGGTGGTTTCTTGTTCAGTCCATAGGCCTACATCATGTGGCAAACCGGTGAGCATGTGGCTCTATTAGTATAGGAGATACCTGAAAACATATCACACTTTTCATCATAGTGCTTTTACCAATGCATAAAATGCATGGAGAAGTCATTTCGAATGACTGGTCCTCAGTGTTGTGAGAACGATGACTGGTTAAAATTTTTGGTGGTTTCTTGTTCAGTCCATAGGCCTACATCATGTGGCAAACCGGTGAGCATGTGGCTCTATTAGTATAGGAGATACCTGAAAACATATCACACTTTTCATCATAGTGCTTTTACCAATGCATAAAATGCATGGAGAAGTCATTTCGAATGACTGGTCCTCAGTGTTGTGAGAACGATGACTGGTTAAAATTTTTGGTGTTTTCTTGTTCAGTCCATAGGCCTACATCATGTGGCAAACCGGTGAGCATGTGGCTCTATTAGTATAGGAGATACCTGAAAACATATCACACTTTTCATCATAGTGCTTTTACCAATGCATAAAATGCATGGAGAAGTCATTTCGAATGACTGGTCCTCAGTGTTGTGAGAACGATGACTGGTTAAAATTTTTGGTGGTTTCTTGTTCAGTCCATAGGCCTACATCATGTGGCAAACCGGTGAGCATGTGGCTCTATTAGTATAGGAGATACCTGAAAACATATCACACTTTTCATCATAGTGCTTTTACCAATGCATAAAATGCACGGAGAAGTCATTTCGAGTGACTGGTCCTCAGTGTTGTGAGAACGATGACTGGTTAAAATTTTTGGTGGTTTCTTGTTCAGTCCATAGGCCTACATCATGTGGCAAACCGGTGAGCATGTGGCTCTATTAGTATAGGAGATACCTGAAAACATATCACACTTTTCATCATAGTGCTTTTACCAATGCATAAAATGCATGGAGAAGTCATTTCGAATGACTGGTCCTCAGTGTTGTGAGAACGATGACTGGTTAAAATTTTTGGTGGTTTCTTGTTCAGTCCATAGGCCTACATCATGTGGCAAACCGGTGAGCATGTGGCTCTATTAGTATAGGAGATACCTGAAAACATATCACACTTTTCATCATAGTGCTTTTACCAATGCATAAAATGCATGGAGAAGTCATTTCGAATGACTGGTCCTCAGTGTTGTGAGAACGATGACTGGTTAAAATTTTTGGTGGTTTCTTGTTCAGTCCATAGGCCTACATCATGTGGCAAACCGGTGAGCATGTGGCTCTATTAGTATTGGAGATACCTGAAAACATATCACACTTTTCATCATAGTGCTTTTACCAATGCATAAAATGCATGGAGAAGTCATTTCGAATGACTGGTCCTCAGTGTTGTGAGAACGATGACTGGTTAAAATTTTTGGTGGTTTCTTGTTCAGTCCATAGGCCTACATCATGTGGCAAACCGGTGAGCATGTGGCTCTATTAGTATAGGAGATACCTGAAAACATATCACACTTTTCATCATAGTGCTTTTACCAATGCATAAAATGCATGGAGAAGTCATTTCGAATGACTGGTCCTCAGTGTTGTGAGAACGATGACTGGTTAAAATTTTTGGTGGTTTCTTGTTCAGTCCATAGGCCTACATCATGTGGCAAACCGGTGAGCATGTGGCTCTATTAGTATAGGAGATACCTGAAAACATATCACACTTTTCATCATAGTGCTTTTACCAATGCATAAAATGCACGGAGAAGTCATTTCGAATGACTGGTCCTCAGTGTTGTGAGAACGATGACTGGTTAAAATTTTTGGTGGTTTCTTGTTCAGTCCATAGGCCTACATCATGTGGCAAACCGGTGAGCATGTGGCTCTATTAGTATAGGAGATACCTGAAAACATATCACACTTTTCATCATAGTGCTTTTACCAATGCATAAAATGCATGGAGAAGTCATTTCGAATGACTGGTCCTCAGTGTTGTGAGAACGATGACTGGTTAAAATTTTTGGTGGTTTCTTGTTCAGTCCATAGGCCTACATCATGTGGCAAACCGGTGAGCATGTGGCTCTATTAGTATAGGAGATACCTGAAAACATATCCCACTTTTCATCATAGTGCTTTTACCAATGCATAAAATGCATGGAGAAGTCATTTCGAATGACTGGTCCTCAGTGTTGTGAGAACGATGACTGGTTAAAATTTTTGGTGGTTTCTTGTTCAGTCCATAGGCCTACATCATGTGGCAAACCGGTGAGCATGTGGCTCTATTAGTATAGGAGATACCTGAAAACATATCACACTTTTCATCATAGTGCTTTTACCAATGCATAAAATGCATGGAGAAGTCATTTCGAATGACTGGTCCTCAGTGTTGTGAGAACGATGACTGGTTAAAATTTTTGGTGGTTTCTTGTTCAGTCCATAGGCCTACATCATGTGGCAAACCGGTGAGCATGTGGCTCTATTAGTATAGGAGATACCTGAAAACATATCACACTTTTCATCATAGTGCTTTTACCAATGCATAAAATGCATGGAGAAGTCATTTTGAATGACTTGTCCTCAGTGTTGTGAGAACGATGACTGGTTAAAATTTTTGGTGGTTTCTTGTTCAGTCCATAGGCCTACATCATGTGGCAAACCGGTGAGCATGTGGCTCTATTAGTATAGGAGATACCTGAAAACATATCACACTTTTCATCATAGTGCTTTTACCAATGCATAAAATGCATGGAGAAGTCATTTTGAATGACTTGTCCTCAGTGTTGTGAGAACGATGACTGGTTAAAATTTTTGGTGGTTTCTTGTTCAATCCATAGGCCTACATCATGTGGCAAACCGGTGAGCATGTGGCTCTATTAGTATAGGAGATACCTGAAAACATATCACACTTTTCATCATAGTGCTTTTACCAATGCATAAAATGCATGGAGAAGTCATGGTTTCTTGTTCAGTCCATAGGCCTACATCATGTGGCAAACCGGTGAGCATGTGGCTCTATTAGTATAGGAGATACCTGAAAACATATCACACTTTTCATCATAGTGCTTTTACCAATGCATAAAATGCATGGAGAAGTCATTTCGAATGACTGGTCCTCAGTGTTGTGAGAACGATGACTGGTTAAAATTTTTGGTGGTTTCTTGTTCAGTCCATAGGCCTACATCATGTGGCAAACCGGTGAGCATGTGGCTCTATTAGTATAGGAGATACCTGAAAACATATCACACTTTTCATCATAGTGCTTTTACCAATGCATAAAATGCATGGAGAAGTCATTTCGAATGACTGGTCCTCACAGTGTTGTGAGAACGATGACTGGTTAAAATTTTTGGTGGTTTCTTGTTCAGTCCATAGGCCTACATCATGTGGCAAACCGGTGAGCATGTGGCTCTATTAGTATAGGAGATACCTGAAAACATATCACACTTTTCATCATAGTGCTTTTACCAATGCATAAAATGCATGGAGAAGTCATTTCGATTGACTGGTCCTCAGTGTTGTGAGAACGATGACTGGTTAAAATTTTTGGTGGTTTCTTGTTCAGTCCATAGGCCTACATCATGTGGCAAACCGGTGAGCATGTGGCTCTATTAGTATAGGAGATACCTGAAAACATATCACACTTTTCATCATAGTGCTTTTACCAATGCATAAAATGCATGGAGAAGTCATTTCGAATGACTGGTCCTCAGTGTTGTGAGAACGATGACTGGTTAAAATTTTTGGTGGTTTCTTGTTCAGTCCATAGGCCTACATCATGTGGCAAACCGGTGAGCATGTGGCTCTATTAGTATAGGAGATACCTGAAAACATATCACACTTTTCATCATAGTGCTTTTACCAATGCATAAAATGCATGGAGAAGTCATTTCGAATGACTGGTCCTCAGTGTTGTGAGAACGATGACTGGTTAAAATTTTTGGTGGTTTCTTGTTCAGTCCATAGGCCTACATCATGTGGCAAACCGGTGAGCATGTGGCTCTATTAGTATAGGAGATACCTGAAAACATATCACACTTTTCATCATAGTGCTTTTACCAATGCATAAAATGCATGGAGAAGTCATTTCGAATGACTGGTCCTCAGTGTTGTGAGAACGATGACTGGTTAAAATTTTTGGTGGTTTCTTGTTCAGTCCATAGGCCTACATCATGTGGCAAACCGGTGAGCATGTGGCTCTATTAGTATAGGAGATACCTGAAAACATATCACACTTTTCATCATAGTGCTTTTACCAATGCATAAAATGCATGGAGAAGTCATTTCGAATGACTGGTCCTCAGTGTTGTGAGAATGATGACTGGTTAAAATTTTTGGTGGTTTCTTGTTCAGTCCATAGGCCTACATCATGTGGCAAACCGGTGAGCATGTGGCTCTATTAGTATAGGAGATACCTGAAAACATATCACACTTTTCATCATAGTGCTTTTACCAATGCATAAAATGCATGGAGAAGTCATTTCGAATGACTGGTCCTCAGTGTTGTGAGAACGATGACTGGTTAAAATTTTTGGTGGTTTCTTGTTCAGTCCATAGGCCTACATCATGTGGCAAACCGTTGAGCATGTGGCTCTATTAGTATAGGAGATACCTGAAAACATATCACACTTTTCATCATAGTGCTTTTACCAATGCATAAAATGCATGGAGAAGTCATTTCGAATGACTGGTCCTCAGTGTTGTGAGAACGATGACTGGTTAAAATTTTTGGTGGTTTCTTGTTCAGTCCATAGGCCTACATCATGTGGCAAACCGGTGAGCATGTGGCTCTATTAGTATAGGAGATACCTGAAAACATATCACACTTTTCATCATAGTGCTTTTACCAATGCATAAAATGCATGGAGAAGTCATTTCGATTGACTGGTCCTCAGTGTTGTGAGAACGATGACTGGTTAAAATTTTTGGTGGTTTCTTGTTCAGTCCATAGGCCTACATCATGTGGCAAACCGGTGAGCATGTGGCTCTATTAGTATAGGAGATACCTGAAAACATATCACACTTTTCATCATAGTGCTTTTACCAATGCATAAAATGCATGGAGAAGTCATTTCGAATGACTGGTCCTCAGTGTTGTGAGAACGATGACTGGTTAAAATTTTTGGTGGTTTCTTGTTCAGTCCATAGGCCTACATCATGTGGCAAACCGGTGAGCATGTGGCTCTATTAGTATAGGAGATACCTGAAAACATATCACACTTTTCATCATAGTGCTTTTACCAATGCATAAAATGCACGGAGAAGTCATTTCGAATGACTGGTCCTCAGTGTTGTGAGAACGATGACTGGTTAAAATTTTTGGTGGTTTCTTGTTCAGTCCATAGGCCTACATCATGTGGCAAACCGGTGAGCATGTGGCTCTATTAGTATAGGAGATACCTGAAAACATATCACACTTTTCATCATAGTGCTTTTACCAATGCATAAAATGCATGGAGAAGTCATTTCGAATAACTGGTCCTCAGTGTTGTGAGAACGATGACTGGTTAAAATTTTTGGTGGTTTCTTGTTCAGTCCATAGGCCTACATCATGTGGCAAACCGGTGAGCATGTGGCTCTATTAGTATAGGAGATACCTGAAAACATATCACACTTTTCATCATAGTGCTTTTACCAATGCATAAAATGCATGGAGAAGTCATTTCGAATGACTGGTCCTCAGTGTTGTGAGAATGATGACTGGTTAAAATTTTTGGTGGTTTCTTGTTCAGTCCATAGGCCTACATCATGTGGCAAACCGGTGAGCATGTGGCTCTATTAGTATAGGAGATACCTGAAAACATATCACACTTTTCATCATAGTGCTTTTACCAATGCATAAAATGCATGGAGAAGTCATTTCGAATGACTGGTCCTCAGTGTTGTGAGAACGATGACTGGTTAAAATTTTTGGTGGTTTCTTGTTCAGTCCATAGGCCTACATCATGTGGCAAACCGTTGAGCATGTGTCTCTATTAGTATAGGAGATACCTGAAAACATATCACACTTTTCATCATAGTGCTTTTACCAATGCATAAAATGCATGGAGAAGTCATTTCGAATGACTGGTCCTCAGTGTTGTGAGAACGATGACTGGTTAAAATTTTTGGTGGTTTCTTGTTCAGTCCATAGGCCTACATCATGTGGCAAACCGGTGAGCATGTGGCTCTATTAGTATAGGAGATACCTGAAAACATATCACACTTTTCATCATAGTGCTTTTACCAATGCATAAAATGCATGGAGAAGTCATTTCGATTGACTGGTCCTCAGTGTTGTGAGAACGATGACTGGTTAAAATTTTTGGTGGTTTCTTGTTCAGTCCATAGGCCTACATCATGTGGCAAACCGGTGAGCATGTGGCTCTATTAGTATAGGAGATACCTGAAAACATATCACACTTTTCATCATAGTGCTTTTACCAATGCATAAAATGCATGGAGAAGTCATTTCGAATGACTGGTCCTCAGTGTTGTGAGAACGATGACTGGTTAAAATTTTTGGTGGTTTCTTGTTCAGTCCATCGGCCTACATCATGTGGCAAACCGGTGAGCATGTGGCTCTATTAGTATAGGAGATACCTGAAAACATATCACACTTTTCATCATAGTGCTTTTACCAATGCATAAAATGCATGGAGAAGTCATTTCGAATGACTGGTCCTCAGTGTTGTGAGAACGATGACTGGTTAAAATTTTTGGTGGTTTCTTGTTCAGTCCATAGGCCTACATCATGTGGCAAACCGGTGAGCATGTGGCTCTATTAGTATAGGAGATACCTGAAAACATATCACACTTTTCATCATAGTGCTTTTACCAATGCATAAAATGCACGGAGAAGTCATTTCGAATGACTGGTCCTCAGTGTTGTGAGAACGATGACTGGTTAAAATTTTTGGTGGTTTCTTGTTCAGTCCATAGGCCTACATCATGTGGCAAACCGGTGAGCATGTGGCTCTATTAGTATAGGAGATACCTGAAAACATATCACACTTTTCATCATAGTGCTTTTACCAATGCATAAAATGCATGGAGAAGTCATTTCGAATGACTGGTCCTCAGTGTTGTGAGAACGATGACTGGTTAAAATTTTTGGTGGTTTCTTGTTCAGTCCATAGGCCTACATCATGTGGCAAACCGGTGAGCATGTGGCTCTATTAGTATAGGAGATACCTGAAAACATATCACACTTTTCATCATAGTGCTTTTACCAATGCATAAAATGCATGGAGAAGTCATTTCGAATGACTGGTCCTCAGTGTTGTGAGAACGATGACTGGTTAAAATTTTTGGTGTTTTCTTGTTCAGTCCATAGGCCTACATCATGTGGCAAACCGGTGAGCATGTGGCTCTATTAGTATAGGAGATACCTGAAAACATATCACACTTTTCATCATAGTGCTTTTACCAATGCATAAAATGCATGGAGAAGTCATTTCGAATGACTGGTCCTCAGTGTTGTGAGAACGATGACTGGTTAAAATTTTTGGTGGTTTCTTGTTCAGTCCATAGGCCTACATCATGTGGCAAACCGGTGAGCATGTGGCTCTATTAGTATAGGAGATACCTGAAAACATATCACACTTTTCATCATAGTGCTTTTACCAATGCATAAAATGCACGGAGAAGTCATTTCGAGTGACTGGTCCTCAGTGTTGTGAGAACGATGACTGGTTAAAATTTTTGGTGGTTTCTTGTTCAGTCCATAGGCCTACATCATGTGGCAAACCGGTGAGCATGTGGCTCTATTAGTATAGGAGATACCTGAAAACATATCACACTTTTCATCATAGTGCTTTTACCAATGCATAAAATGCATGGAGAAGTCATTTCGAATGACTGGTCCTCAGTGTTGTGAGAACGATGACTGGTTAAAATTTTTGGTGGTTTCTTGTTCAGTCCATAGGCCTACATCATGTGGCAAACCGGTGAGCATGTGGCTCTATTAGTATAGGAGATACCTGAAAACATATCACACTTTTCATCATAGTGCTTTTACCAATGCATAAAATGCATGGAGAAGTCATTTCGAATGACTGGTCCTCAGTGTTGTGAGAACGATGACTGGTTAAAATTTTTGGTGGTTTCTTGTTCAGTCCATAGGCCTACATCATGTGGCAAACCGGTGAGCATGTGGCTCTATTAGTATTGGAGATACCTGAAAACATATCACACTTTTCATCATAGTGCTTTTACCAATGCATAAAATGCATGGAGAAGTCATTTCGAATGACTGGTCCTCAGTGTTGTGAGAACGATGACTGGTTAAAATTTTTGGTGGTTTCTTGTTCAGTCCATAGGCCTACATCATGTGGCAAACCGGTGAGCATGTGGCTCTATTAGTATAGGAGATACCTGAAAACATATCACACTTTTCATCATAGTGCTTTTACCAATGCATAAAATGCATGGAGAAGTCATTTCGAATGACTGGTCCTCAGTGTTGTGAGAACGATGACTGGTTAAAATTTTTGGTGGTTTCTTGTTCAGTCCATAGGCCTACATCATGTGGCAAACCGGTGAGCATGTGGCTCTATTAGTATAGGAGATACCTGAAAACATATCACACTTTTCATCATAGTGCTTTTACCAATGCATAAAATGCACGGAGAAGTCATTTCGAATGACTGGTCCTCAGTGTTGTGAGAACGATGACTGGTTAAAATTTTTGGTGGTTTCTTGTTCAGTCCATAGGCCTACATCATGTGGCAAACCGGTGAGCATGTGGCTCTATTAGTATAGGAGATACCTGAAAACATATCACACTTTTCATCATAGTGCTTTTACCAATGCATAAAATGCATGGAGAAGTCATTTCGAATGACTGGTCCTCAGTGTTGTGAGAACGATGACTGGTTAAAATTTTTGGTGGTTTCTTGTTCAGTCCATAGGCCTACATCATGTGGCAAACCGGTGAGCATGTGGCTCTATTAGTATAGGAGATACCTGAAAACATATCACACTTTTCATCATAGTGCTTTTACCAATGCATAAAATGCATGGAGAAGTCATTTCGAATGACTGGTCCTCAGTGTTGTGAGAATGATGACTGGTTAAAATTTTTGGTGGTTTCTTGTTCAGTCCATAGGCCTACATCATGTGGCAAACCGGTGAGCATGTGGCTCTATTAGTATAGGAGATACCTGAAAACATATCACACTTTTCATCATAGTGCTTTTACCAATGCATAAAATGCATGGAGAAGTCATTTCGAATGACTGGTCCTCAGTGTTGTGAGAACGATGACTGGTTAAAATTTTTGGTGGTTTCTTGTTCAGTCCATAGGCCTACATCATGTGGCAAACCGTTGAGCATGTGTCTCTATTAGTATAGGAGATACCTGAAAACATATCACACTTTTCATCATAGTGCTTTTACCAATGCATAAAATGCATGGAGAAGTCATTTCGAATGACTGGTCCTCAGTGTTGTGAGAACGATGACTGGTTAAAATTTTTGGTGGTTTCTTGTTCAGTCCATAGGCCTACATCATGTGGCAAACCGGTGAGCATGTGGCTCTATTAGTATAGGAGATACCTGAAAACATATCACACTTTTCATCATAGTGCTTTTACCAATGCATAAAATGCATGGAGAAGTCATTTCGAATGACTGGTCCTCAGTGTTGTGAGAACGATGACTGGTTAAAATTTTTGGTGGTTTCTTGTTCAGTCCATAGGCCTACATCATGTGGCAAACCGGTGAGCATGTGGCTCTATTAGTATAGGAGATACCTGAAAACATATCACACTTTTCATCATAGTGCTTTTACCAATGCATAAAATGCATGGAGAAGTCATTTCGAATGACTGGTCCTCAGTGTTGTGAGAACGATGACTGGTTAAAATTTTTGGTGGTTTCTTGTTCAGTCCATAGGCCTACATCATGTGGCAAACCGGTGAGCATGTGGCTCTATTAGTATAGGAGATACCTGAAAACATATCACACTTTTCATCATAGTGCTTTTACCAATGCATAAAATGCACGGAGAAGTCATTTCGAATGACTGGTCCTCAGTGTTGTGAGAACGATGACTGGTTAAAATTTTTGGTGGTTTCTTGTTCAGTCCATAGGCCTACATCATGTGGCAAACCGGTGAGCATGTGGCTCTATTAGTATAGGAGATACCTGAAAACATATCATACTTTTCATCATAGTGCTTTTACCAATGCATAAAATGCATGGAGAAGTCATTTCGAATGACTGGTCCTCAGTGTTGTGAGAACGATGACTGGTTAAAATTTTTGGTGGTTTCTTGTTCAGTCCATAGGCCTACATCATGTGGCAAACCGGTGAGCATGTGGCTCTATTAGTATAGGAGATACCTGAAAACATCACACTTTTCATCATAGTGCTTTTACCAATGCATAAAATGCATGGAGGAGTCATTTCGAATGACTGGTCCTCAGTGTTGTGAGAACGATGACTGGTTAAAATTTTTGGTGGTTTCTTGTTCAGTCCATAGGCCTACATCATGTGGCAAACCGGTGAGCATGTGGCTCTATTAGTATAGGAGATACCTGAAAACATATCACACTTTTCATCATAGTGCTTTTACCAATGCATAAAATGCACGGAGAAGTCATTTCGAATGACTGGTCCTCAGTGTTGTGAGAACGATGACTGGTTAAAATTTTTGGTGGTTTCTTGTTCAGTCCATAGGCCTACATCATGTGGCAAACCGGTGAGCATGTGGCTCTATTAGTATAGGAGATACCTGAAAACATATCACACTTTTCATCATAGTGCTTTTACCAATGCATAAAATGCACGGAGAAGTCATTTCGAATGACTGGTCCTCAGTGTTGTGAGAACGATGACTGGTTAAAATTTTTGGTGGTTTCTTGTTCAGTCCATAGGCCTACATCATGTGGCAAACCGGTGAGCATGTGGCTCTATTAGTATAGGAGATACCTGAAAACATATCACACTTTTCATCATAGTGCTTTTACCAATGCATAAAATGCATGGAGAAGTCATTTCGAATGACTGGTCCTCAGTGTTGTGAGAACGATGACTGGTTAAAATTTTTGGTGGTTTCTTGTTCAGTCCATAGGCCTACATCATGTGGCAAACCGGTGAGCATGTGGCTCTATTAGTATAGGAGATACCTGAAAACATATCACACTTTTCATCATAGTGCTTTTACCAATGCATAAAATGCATGGAGAAGTCATTTCGAATTACTGGTCCTCAGTGTTGTGAGAATGATGACTGGTTAAAATTTTTGGTGGTTTCTTGTTCAGTCCATAGGCCTACATCATGTGGCAAACCGGTGAGCATGTGGCTCTATTAGTATAGGAGATACCTGAAAACATATCACACTTTTCATCATAGTGCTTTTACCAATGCATAAAATGCATGGAGAAGTCATTTCGAATGACTGGTCCTCAGTGTTGTGAGAACGATGACTGGTTAAAATTTTTGGTGGTTTCTTGTTCAGTCCATAGGCCTACATCATGTGGCAAACCGTTGAGCATGTGGCTCTATTAGTATAGGAGATACCTGAAAACATATCACACTTTTCATCATAGTGCTTTTACCAATGCATAAAATGCATGGAGAAGTCATTTCGAATGACTGGTCCTCAGTGTTGTGAGAACGATGACTGGTTAAAATTTTTGGTGGTTTCTTGTTCAGTCCATAGGCCTACATCATGTGGCAAACCGGTGAGCATGTGGCTCTATTAGTATAGGAGATACCTGAAAACATATCACACTTTTCATCATAGTGCTTTTACCAATGCATAAAATGCATGGAGAAGTCATTTCGATTGACTGGTCCTCAGTGTTGTGAGAACGATGACTGGTTAAAATTTTTGGTGGTTTCTTGTTCAGTCCATAGGCCTACATCATGTGGCAAACCGGTGAGCATGTGGCTCTATTAGTATAGGAGATACCTGAAAACATATCACACTTTTCATCATAGTGCTTTTACCAATGCATAAAATGCATGGAGAAGTCATTTCGAATGACTGGTCCTCAGTGTTGTGAGAACGATGACTGGTTAAAATTTTTGGTGGTTTCTTGTTCAGTCCATAGGCCTACATCATGTGGCAAACCGGTGAGCATGTGGCTCTATTAGTATAGGAGATACCTGAAAACATATCACACTTTTCATCATAGTGCTTTTACCAATGCATAAAATGCATGGAGAAGTCATTTCGAATGACTGGTCCTCAGTGTTGTGAGAACGATGACTGGTTAAAATTTTTGGTGGTTTCTTGTTCAGTCCATAGGCCTACATCATGTGGCAAACCGGTGAGCATGTGGCTCTATTAGTATAGGAGATACCTGAAAACATATCACACTTTTCATCATAGTGCTTTTACCAATGCATAAAATGCACGGAGAAGTCATTTCGAATGACTGGTCCTCAGTGTTGTGAGAACGATGACTGGTTAAAATTTTTGGTGGTTTCTTGTTCAGTCCATAGGCCTACATCATGTGGCAAACCGGTGAGCATGTGGCTCTATTAGTATAGGAGATACCTGAAAACATATCACACTTTTCATCATAGTGCTTTTACCAATGCATAAAATGCATGGAGAAGTCATTTCGAATGACTGGTCCTCAGTGTTGTGAGAACGATGACTGGTTAAAATTTTTGGTGGTTTCTTGTTCAGTCCATAGGCCTACATCATGTGGCAAACCGGTGAGCATGTGGCTCTATTAGTATAGGAGATACCTGAAAACATATCACACTTTTCATCATAGTGCTTTTACCAATGCATAAAATGCATGGAGAAGTCATTTCGAATGACTGGTCCTCAGTGTTGTGAGAATGATGACTGGTTAAAATTTTTGGTGGTTTCTTGTTCAGTCCATAGGCCTACATCATGTGGCAAACCGGTGAGCATGTGGCTCTATTAGTATAGGAGATACCTGAAAACATATCACACTTTTCATCATAGTGCTTTTACCAATGCATAAAATGCATGGAGAAGTCATTTCGAATGACTGGTCCTCAGTGTTGTGAGAACGATGACTGGTTAAAATTTTTGGTGGTTTCTTGTTCAGTCCATAGGCCTACATCATGTGGCAAACCGTTGAGCATGTGTCTCTATTAGTATAGGAGATACCTGAAAACATATCACACTTTTCATCATAGTGCTTTTACCAATGCATAAAATGCATGGAGAAGTCATTTCGAATGACTGGTCCTCAGTGTTGTGAGAACGATGACTGGTTAAAATTTTTGGTGGTTTCTTGTTCAGTCCATAGGCCTACATCATGTGGCAAACCGGTGAGCATGTGGCTCTATTAGTATAGGAGATACCTGAAAACATATCACACTTTTCATCATAGTGCTTTTACCAATGCATAAAATGCATGGAGAAGTCATTTCGATTGACTGGTCCTCAGTGTTGTGAGAACGATGACTGGTTAAAATTTTTGGTGGTTTCTTGTTCAGTCCATAGGCCTACATCATGTGGCAAACCGGTGAGCATGTGGCTCTATTAGTATAGGAGATACCTGAAAACATATCACACTTTTCATCATAGTGCTTTTACCAATGCATAAAATGCATGGAGAAGTCATTTCGAATGACTGGTCCTCAGTGTTGTGAGAACGATGACTGGTTAAAATTTTTGGTGGTTTCTTGTTCAGTCCATAGGCCTACATCATGTGGCAAACCGGTGAGCATGTGGCTCTATTAGTATAGGAGATACCTGAAAACATATCACACTTTTCATCATAGTGCTTTTACCAATGCATAAAATGCATGGAGAAGTCATTTCGAATGACTGGTCCTCAGTGTTGTGAGAACGATGACTGGTTAAAATTTTTGGTGGTTTCTTGTTCAGTCCATAGGCCTACATCATGTGGCAAACCGGTGAGCATGTGGCTCTATTAGTATAGGAGATACCTGAAAACATATCACACTTTTCATCATAGTGCTTTTACCAATGCATAAAATGCACGGAGAAGTCATTTCGAATGACTGGTCCTCAGTGTTGTGAGAACGATGACTGGTTAAAATTTTTGGTGGTTTCTTGTTCAGTCCATAGGCCTACATCATGTGGCAAACCGGTGAGCATGTGGCTCTATTAGTATAGGAGATACCTGAAAACATATCACACTTTTCATCATAGTGCTTTTACCAATGCATAAAATGCATGGAGAAGTCATTTCGAATGACTGGTCCTCAGTGTTGTGAGAACGATGACTGGTTAAAATTTTTGGTGGTTTCTTGTTCAGTCCATAGGCCTACATCATGTGGCAAACCGGTGAGCATGTGGCTCTATTAGTATAGGAGATACCTGAAAACATATCACACTTTTCATCATAGTGCTTTTACCAATGCATAAAATGCACGGAGAAGTCATTTCGAATGACTGGTCCTCAGTGTTGTGAGAACGATGACTGGTTAAAATTTTTGGTGGTTTCTTGTTCAGTCCATAGGCCTACATCATGTGGCAAACCGGTGAGCATGTGGCTCTATTAGTATTGGAGATACCTGAAAACATATCACACTTTTCATCATAGTGCTTTTACCAATGCATAAAATGCATGGAGAAGTCATTTCGAATGACTGGTCCTCAGTGTTGTGAGAACGATGACTGGTTAAAATTTTTGGTGGTTTCTTGTTCAGTCCATAGGCCTACATCATGTGGCAAACCGGTGAGCATGTGGCTCTATTAGTATAGGAGATACCTGAAAACATATCACACTTTTCATCATAGTGCTTTTACCAATGCATAAAATGCATGGAGAAGTCATTTCGAATGACTGGTCCTCAGTGTTGTGAGAACGATGACTGGTTAAAATTTTTGGTGGTTTCTTGTTCAGTCCATAGGCCTACATCATGTGGCAAACCGGTGAGCATGTGGCTCTATTAGTATAGGAGATACCTGAAAACATATCACACTTTTCATCATAGTGCTTTTACCAATGCATAAAATGCACGGAGAAGTCATTTCGAATGACTGGTCCTCAGTGTTGTGAGAACGATGACTGGTTAAAATTTTTGGTGGTTTCTTGTTCAGTCCATAGGCCTACATCATGTGGCAAACCGGTGAGCATGTGGCTCTATTAGTATAGGAGATACCTGAAAACATATCACACTTTTCATCATAGTGCTTTTACCAATGCAAAAAATGCATGGAGAAGTCATTTCGAATGACTGGTCCTCAGTGTTGTGAGAACGATGACTGGTTAAAATTTTTGGTGGTTTCTTGTTCAGTCCATAGGCCTACATCATGTGGCAAACCGGTGAGCATGTGGCTCTATTAGTATAGGAGATACCTGAAAACATATCATACTTTTCATCATAGTGCTTTTACCAATGCATAAAATGCATGGAGAAGTCATTTCGAATGACTGGTCCTCAGTGTTGTGAGAACGATGACTGGTTAAAACCAGTGGTTAAAAACCAGTCATCGTTCTCACAACACTGAGGACCAGTCATTCGAAATGACTTCTCCATGCATTTTATGCATTGGTAAAAGCACTATGATGAAAAGTGTGATATGTTTTCAGGTATCTCCAATACTAATAGAGCCACATGCTCACCGGTTTGCCACATGATGTAGGCCTATGGACTGAACAAGAAACCACCAAAAATTTTAACCAGTCATCGTTCTCACAACACTGAGGACCAGTCATTCGAAATGACTTCTCCGTGCATTTTATGCATTGGTAAAAGCACTATGATGAAAAGTGTGATATGTTTTCAGGTATCTCCTATACTAATAGAGCCACATGCTCACCGGTTTGCCACATGATGTAGGCCTATGGACTGAACTAGAAACCACCAAAAATTTTAACCAGTCATCGTTCTCACAACACTGAGGACCAGTCATTCGAAATGACTTCTCCATGCATTTTATGCATTGGTAAAAGCACTATGATGAAAAGTGTGATATGTTTTCAGGTATCTCCTATACTAATAGAGCCACATGCTCACCGGTTTGCCACATGATGTAGGCCTATGGACTGAACAAGAAACCACCAAAAATTTTAACCAGTCATCGTTCTCACAACACTGAGGACCAGTCATTCGAAATGACTTCTCCGTGCATTTTATGCATTGGTAAAAGCACTATGATGAAAAGTGTGATATGTTTTCAGGAATCTCCTATACTAATAGAGCCACATGCTCACCGGTTTGCCACATGATGTAGGCCTATGGACTGAACAAGAAACCACCAAAAATTTTAACCAGTCATCGTTCTCACAACACTGAGGACCAGTCATTCGAAATGACTTCTCCATGCATTTTATGCATTGGTAAAAGCACTATGATGAAAAGTGTGATATGTTTTCAGGTATCTCCTATACTAATAGAGCCACATGCTCACCGGTTTGCCACATGATGTAGGCCCATGGACTGAACAAGAAACCACCAAAAATTTTAACCAGTCATCGTTCTCACAACACTGAGGACCAGTCATTCGAAATGACTTCTCCATGCATTTTATGCATTGGTAAAAGCACTATGATGAAAAGTGTGATATGTTTTCAGGTATCTCCAATACTAATAGAGCCACATGCTCACCGGTTTGCCACATGATGTAGGCCTATGGACTGAACAAGAAACCACCAAAAATTTTAACCAGTCATCGTTCTCACAACACTGAGGACCAGTCATTCGAAATGACTTCTCCGTGCATTTTATGCATTGGTAAAAGCACTATGATGAAAAGTGTGATATGTTTTCAGGTATCTCCTATACTAATAGAGCCACATGCTCACCGGTTTGCCACATGATGTAGGCCTATGGACTGAACAAGAAACCACCAAAAATTTTAACCAGTCATCGTTCTCACAACACTGAGGACCAGTCATTCGAAATGACTTCTCCATGCATTTTATGCATTGGTAAAAGCACTATGATGAAAAGTGTGATATGTTTTCAGGTATCTCCTATACTAATAGAGCCACATGCTCACCGGTTTGCCACATGATGTAGGCCTATGGACTGAACAAGAAACCACCAAAAATTTTAACCAGTCATCGTTCTCACAACACTGAGGACCAGTCATTCGAAATGACTTCTCCATGCATTTTATGCATTGGTAAAAGCACTATGATGAAAAGTGTGATATGTTTTCAGGTATCTCCTATACTAATAGAGCCACATGCTCACCGGTTTGCCACATGATGTAGGCCTATGGACTGAACAAGAAACCACCAAAAATTTTAACCAGTCATCGTTCTCACAACACTGAGGACCAGTCAATCGAAATGACTTCTCCATGCATTTTATGCATTGGTAAAAGCACTATGATGAAAAGTGTGATATGTTTTCAGGTATCTCCTATACTAATAGAGCCACATGCTCACCGGTTTGCCACATGATGTAGGCCTATGGACTGAACAAGAAACCACCAAAAATTTTAACCAGTCATCGTTCTCACAACACTGAGGACCAGTCATTCGAAATGACTTCTCCATGCATTTTATGCATTGGTAAAAGCACTATGATGAAAAGTGTGATATGTTTTCAGGTATCTCCTATACTAATAGAGCCACATGCTCACCGGTTTGCCACATGATGTAGGCCTATGGACTGAACAAGAAACCACCAAAAATTTTAACCAGTCATCGTTCTCACAACACTGAGGACCAGTCATTCGAAATGACTTCTCCATGCATTTTATGCATTGGTAAAAGCACTATGATGAAAAGTGTGATATGTTTTCAGGTATCTCCTATACTAATAGAGCCACATGCTCACCGGTTTGCCACATGATGTAGGCCTATGGACTGAACAAGAAACCACCAAAAATTTTAACCAGTCATCATTCTCACAACACTGAGGACCAGTCATTCGAAATGACTTCTCCATGCATTTTATGCATTGGTAAAAGCACTATGATGAAAAGTGTGATATGTTTTCAGGTATCTCCTATACTAATAGAGCCACATGCTCACCGGTTTGCCACATGATGTAGGCCTATGGACTGAACAAGAAACCACCAAAAATTTTAACCAGTCATCGTTCTCACAACACTGAGGACCAGTCATTCGAAATGACTTCTCCATGCATTTTATGCATTGGTAAAAGCACTATGATGAAAAGTGTGATATGTTTTCAGGTATCTCCTATTCTAATAGAGCCACATGCTCACCGGTTTGCCACATGATGTAGGCCTATGGACTGAACAAGAAACCACCAAAAATTTTAACCAGTCATCGTTCTCACAACACTGAGGACCAGTCATTCGAAATGACTTCTCCATGCATTTTATGCATTGGTAAAAGCACTATGATGAAAAGTGTGATATGTTTTCAGGTATCTCCTATACTAATAGAGCCACATGCTCACCGGTTTGCCACATGATGTAGGCCTATGGACTGAACAAGAAACCACCAAAAATTTTAACCAGTCATCGTTCTCACAACACTGAGGACCAGTCATTCGAAATGACTTCTCCATGCATTTTATGGATTGGTAAAAGCACTATGATGAAAAGTGTGATATGTTTTCAGGTATCTCCTATACTAATAGAGCCACATGCTCACCGGTTTGCCACATGATGTAGGCCTATGGACTGAACAAGAAACCACCAAAAATTTTAACCAGTCATCGTTCTCACAACACTGAGGACCAGTCATTCGAAATGACTTCTCCATGCATTTTATGCATTGGTAAAAGCACTATGATGAAAAGTGTGATATGTTTTCAGGTATCTCCTATACTAATAGAGCCACATGCTCACCGGTTTGCCACATGATGTAGGCCTATGGACTGAACAAGAAACCACCAAAAATTTTAACCAGTCATCGTTCTCACAACACTGAGGACCAGTCATTCGAAATGACTTCTCCATGCATTTTATGCATTGGTAAAAGCACTATGATGAAAAGTGTGATATGTTTTCAGGTATCTCCTATACTAATAGAGCCACATGCTCACCGGTTTGCCACATGATGTAGGCCTATGGACTGAACAAGAAACCACGAAAAATTTTAACCAGTCATCGTTCTCACAACACTGAGGACCAGTCAATCGAAATGACTTCTCCATGCATTTTATGCATTGGTAAAAGCACTATGATGAAAAGTGTGATATGTTTTCAGGTATCTCCTATACTAATAGAGCCACATGCTCACCGGTTTGCCACATGATGTAGGCCTATGGACTGAACAAGAAACCACCAAAAATTTTAACCAGTCATCGTTCTCACAACACTGAGGACCAGTCATTCGAAATGACTTCTCCATGCATTTTATGCATTGGTAAAAGCACTATGATGAAAAGTGTGATATGTTTTCAGGTATCTCCTATACTAATAGAGCCACATGCTCACCGGTTTGCCACATGATGTAGGCCTATGGACTGAACAAGAAACCACCAAAAATTTTAACCAGTCATCGTTCTCACAACACTGAGGACCAGTCATTCGAAATGACTTCTCCATGCATTTTATGCATTGGTAAAAGCACTATGATGAAAAGTGTGATATGTTTTCAGGTATCTCCTATACTAATAGAGCCACATGCTCACCGGTTTGCCACATGATGTAGGCCTATGGACTGAACAAGAAACCACCAAAAATTTTAACCAGTCATCATTCTCACAGCACTGAGGACCAGTCATTCGAAATGACTTCTCCATGCATTTTATGCATTGGTAAAAGCACTATGATGAAAAGTGTGATATGTTTTCAGGTATCTCCTATACTAATAGAGCCACATGCTCACCGGTTTGCCACATGATGTAGGCCTATGGACTGAACAAGAAACCACCAAAAATTTTAACCAGTCATCGTTCTCACAACACTGAGGACCAGTCATTCGAAATGACTTCTCCATGCATTTTATGCATTGGTAAAAGCACTATGATGAAAAGTGTGATATGTTTTCAGGTATCTCCTATACTAATAGAGCCACATGCTCACCGGTTTGCCACATGATGTAGGCCTATGGACTGAACAAGAAACCACCAAAAATTTTAACCAGTCATCGTTCTCACAACACTGAGGACCAGTCATTCGAAATGACTTCTCCATGCATTTTATGCATTGGTAAAAGCACTATGATGAAAAGTGTGATATGTTTTCAGGTATCTCCTATACTAATAGAGCCACATGCTCACCGGTTTGCCACATGATGTAGGCCTATGGACTGAACAAGAAACCACCAAAAATTTTAACCAGTCATCGTTCTCACAACACTGAGGACCAGTCATTCGAAATGACTTCTCCATGCATTTTATGCATTGGTAAAAGCACTATGATGAAAAGTGTGATATGTTTTCAGGTATCTCCTATACTAATAGAGCCACATGCTCACCGGTTTGCCACATGATGTAGGCCTATGGACTGAACAAGAAACCACCAAAAATTTTAACCAGTCATCGTTCTCACAACACTGAGGACCAGTCAATCGAAATGACTTCTCCATGCATTTTATGCATTGGTAAAAGCACTATGATGAAAAGTGTGATATGTTATCAGGTATCTCCTATACTAATAGAGCCACATGCTCACCGGTTTGCCACATGATGTAGGCCTATGGACTGAACAAGAAACCACCAAAAATTTTAACCAGTCATCGTTCTCACAACACTGAGGACCAGTCATTCGAAATGACTTCTCCATGCATTTTATGCATTGGTAAAAGCACTATGATGAAAAGTGTGATATGTTTTCAGGTATCTCCTATACTAATAGAGCCACATGCTCACCGGTTTGCCACATGATGTAGGCCTATGGACTGAACAAGAAACCACCAAAAATTTTAACCAGTCATCGTTCTCACAACACTGAGGACCAGTCATTCAAAATGACTTCTCCATGCATTTTATGCATTGGTAAAAGCACTATGATGAAAAGTGTGATATGTTTTCAGGTATCTCCTATACTAATAGAGCCACATGCTCACCGGTTTGCCACATGATGTAGGCCTATGGACTGAACAAGAAACCACCAAAAATTTTAACCAGTCATCGTTCTCACAACACTGAGGACCAGTCATTCGAAATGACTTCTCCATGCATTTTATGCATTGGTAAAAGCACTATGATGAAAAGTGTGATATGTTTTCAGGTATCTCCTATACTAATAGAGCCACATGCTCACCGGTTTGCCACATGATGTAGGCCTATGGACTGAACAAGAAACCACCAAAAATTTTAACCAGTCATCGTTCTCACAACACTGAGGACCAGTCATTCGAAATGACTTCTCCATGCATTTTATGCATTGGTAAAAGCACTATGATGAAAAGTGTGATATGTTTTCAGGTATCTCCTATACTAATAGAGCCACATGCTCACCGGTTTGCCACATGATGTAGGCCTATGGACTGAACAAGAAACCACCAAAAATTTTAACCAGTCATCGTTCTCACAACACTGAGGACCAGTCATTCGAAATGACTTCTCCATGCATTTTATGCATTGGTAAAAGCACTATGATGAAAAGTGTGATATGTTTTCAGGTATCTCCTATACTAATAGAGCCACATGCTCACCGGTTTGCCACATGATGTAGGCCTATGGACTGAACAAGAAACCACCAAAAATTTTAACCAGTCATCGTTCTCACAACACTGAGAACCAGTCATTCGA
Source organism: Ranitomeya imitator (assembly GCF_032444005.1). Lineage (NCBI taxonomy): Eukaryota > Metazoa > Chordata > Amphibia > Anura > Dendrobatidae > Ranitomeya > Ranitomeya imitator. Next base: position 24,712 of record NW_027194868.1, read on the forward strand.
AATGACTTCTCCATGCATTTTATGCATTGGTAAAAGCACTATGATGAAAAGTAACATAGTAACATAGTAACATAGTTAGTAAGGCCGAAAAAAGACATTTGTCCATCCAGTTCAGCCTATATTCCATCATAATAAATACCCAGATCTACGTCCTTCTACAGAACCTAATAATTGTATGATACAATATTGTTCTGCTCCAGGAAGACATCCAGGCCTCTCTTGAACCCCTCGACTGAGTTCGCCATCACCACCTCCTCAGGCAAGCAATTCCAGATTCTCACTGCCCTAACAGTAAAGAATCCTCTTCTATGTTGGTGGAAAAACCTTCTCTCCTCCAGACGCAAAGAATGCCCCCTTGTGCCCGTCACCTTCCTTGGTATAAACAGATCCTCAGCGAGATATTTGTATTGTCCCCTTATATACTTATACATGGTTATTAGATCGCCCCTCAGTCGTCTTTTTTCTAGACTAAATAATCCTAATTTCGCTAATCTATCTGGGTATTGTAGTTCTCCCATCCCCTTTATTAATTTTGTTGCCCTCCTTTGTACTCTCTCTAGTTCCATTATATCCTTCCTGAGCACCGGTGCCCAAAACTGGACACAGTACTCCATGTGCGGTCTAACTAGGGATTTGTACAGAGGCAGTATAATGCTCTCATCATGTGTATCCAGACCTCTTTTAATGCACCCCATGATCCTGTTTGCCTTGGCAGCTGCTGCCTGGCACTGGCTGCTCCAGGTAAGTTTATCATTAACTAGGATCCCCAAGTCCTTCTCCCTGTCAGATTTACCCAGTGGTTTCCCGTTCAGTGTGTAATGGTGATATTGATTCCCTCTTCCCATGTGTATAACCTTACATTTATCATTGTTAAACCTCATCTGCCACCTTTCAGCCCAAGTTTCCAACTTATCCAGATCCATCTGTAGCAGAATACTATCTTCTCTTGTATTAACTGCTTTACATAGTTTTGTATCATCTGCAAATATCGATATTTTACTGTGTAAACCTTCTACCAGATCATTAATGAATATGTTGAAGAGAACAGGTCCCAATACTGACCCCTGCGGTACCCCACTGGTCACAGCGACAAAGTTAGAGACTATACCATTTATAACCACCCTCTGCTTTCTATCACTAAGCCAGTTACTAACCCATTTACACACATTTTCCCCCAGACCAAGCATTCTCATTTTGTGTACCAACCTCTTGTGCGGCACGGTATCAAACGCTTTGGAAAAATCGAGATATACCACGTCCAATGACTCACCGTGGTCCAGTCTATAGCTTACCTCTTCATAAAAACTGATTAGATTGGTTTGACAGGAGCAATAGTTTTCAGGTATTTGGTGGTAGTTGACAGGAAGTGTGATATGTTTTCAGGTATCTCCTATACTAATAGAGCCACATGCTCACCGGTTTGCCACATGCTGTAGGCCTATGGACTGAACAAGAAACCACCAAAAATTTTAACCAGTCATCGTTCTCACAACACTGAGGACCAGTCATTCGAAATGACTTCTCCATGCATTTTATGCATTGGTAAAAGCACTATGATGAAAAGTGTGATATGTTTTCAGGTATCTCCTATACTAATAGAGCCACATGCTCACCGGTTTGCCACATGATGTAGGCCTATGGACTGAACAAGAAACCACCAAAAATTTTAACCAGTCATCGTTCTCACAGCACTGAGGACCAGTCATTCGAAATGACTTCTCCATGCATTTTATGCATTGGTAAAAGCACTATGATGAAAAGTGTGATATGTTTTCAGGTATCTCCTATACTAATAGAGCCACGTGCTCACCGGTTTGCCACATGATGTAGGCCTATGGACTGAACAAGAAACCACCAAAAATTTTAACCAGTCATCATTCTCACAACACTGAGGACCAGTCATTCGAAATGACTTCTCCATGCATTTTATGCATTGGTAAAAGCACTATGATGAAAAGTGTAATATGTTTTCAGGTATCTCCTATACTAATAGAGCAACATGCTCACCGGTTTGCCACATGATGTAGGCCTATGGACTGAACAAGAAACCACCAAAAATTTTAACCAGTCATCGTTCTCACAACACTGAGGACCAGTCATTCGAAATGACTTCTCCATGCATTTTATGCATTGGTAAAAGCACTATGATGAAAAGTGTGATATGTTTTCAGGTATCTCCTATACTAATAGAGCCACATGCTCACCGGTTTGCCACATGATGTAGGCCTATGGACTGAACAAGAAACCACCAAAAATTTTAACCAGTCATCGTTCTCACAACACTGAGGACCAGTCATTCGAAATAACTTCTCCATGCATTTTATGCATTGGTAAAAGCACTATGATGAAAAGTGTGATATGTTTTCAGGTATCTCCTATACTAATAGAGCCACATGCTCACCGGTTTGCCACATGATGTAGGCCTATGGACTGAACAAGAAACCACCAAAAATTTTAACCAGTCATCGTTCTCACAACACTGAGGACCAGTCATTCGAAATGACTTCTCCATGCATTTTATGCATTGGTAAAAGCACTATGATGAAAAGTGTGATATGTTTTCAGGTATCTCCTATACTAATAGAGCCACATGCTCACCGGTTTGCCACATGATGTAGGCCTATGGACTGAACAAGAAACCACCAAAAATTTTAACCAGTCATCGTTCTCACAACACTGAGGACCAGTCATTCGAAATAACTTCTCCATGCATTTTATGCATTGGTAAAAGCACTATGATGAAAAGTGTGATATGTTTTCAGGTATCTCCTATACTAATAGAGCCACATGCTCACCGGTTTGCCACATGATGTAGGCCTATGGACTGAACAAGAAACCACCAAAAATTTTAACCAGTCATCGTTCTCACAACACTGAGGACCAGTCATTCGAAATGACTTCTCCATGCATTTTATGCATTGGTAAAAGCACTATGATGAAAAGTGTGACATGTTTTCAGGTATCTCCTATACTAATAGAGCCACATGCTCACCGGTTTGCCACATGATGTAGGCCAATGGACTGATCAAGAAACCACCAAAAATTTTAACCACTCATCGTTCTCACAACACTGAGGACCAGTCATTCGAAATGACTTCTCCATGCATTTTATGCATTGGTAAAAGCACTATGATGAAAAGTGTGATATGTTTTCAGGTATCTCCTATACTAATAGAGCCACATGCTCACCGGTTTGCCACATGCTGTAGGCCTATGGACTGAACAAGAAACCACCAAAAATTTTAACCAGTCATCGTTCTCACAACACTGAGGACCAGTCATTCGAAATGACTTCTCCATGCATTTTATGCATTGGTAAAAGCACTATGATGAAAAGTGTGATATGTTTTCAGGTATCTCCTATACTAATAGAGCCACATGCTCACCGGTTTGCCACATGATGTAGGCCTATGGACTGAACAAGAAACCACCAAAAATTTTAACCAGTCATCGTTCTCACAACACTGAGGACCAGTCATTCGAAATGACTTCTCCATGCATTTTATGCATTGGTAAAAGCACTATGATGAAAAGTGTGATATGTTTTCAGGTATCTCCTATACTAATAGAGCCACATGCTCACCGGTTTGCCACATGATGTAGGCCTATGGACTGAACAAGAAACCACCAAAAATTTTAACCAGTCATCGTTCTCACAACACTGAGGACCAGTCATTCGAAATGACTTCTCCATGCATTTTATGCATTGGTAAAAGCACTATGATGAAAAGTGTGATATGTTTTCAGGTATCTCCTATACTAATAGAGCCACATGCTCACCGGTTTGCCACATGATGTAGGCCTATGGACTGAACAAGAAACCACCAAAAATTTTAACCAGTCATCGTTCTCACAACACTGAGGACCAGTCATTCGAAATGACTTCTCCATGCATTTTATGCATTGGTAAAAGCACTATGATGAAAAGTGTGATATGTTTTCAGGTATCTCCTATACTAATAGAGCCACATGCTCACCGGTTTGCCACATGCTGTAGGCCTATGGACTGAACAAGAAACCACCAAAAATTTTAACCAGTCATCGTTCTCACAACACTGAAGACCAGTCATTCGAAATGACTTCTCCATGCATTTTATGCATTGGTAAAAGCACTATGATGAAAAGTAACATAGTAACATAGTAACATAGTAACATAGTTAGTAAGGCCGAAAAAAGACATTTGTCCATCCAGTTCAGCCTATATTCCATCATAATAAATACCCAGATCTACGTCCTTCTACAGAACCTAATAATTGTATGATACAATATTGTTCTGCTCCAGGAAGACATCCAGGCCTCTCTTGAACCCCTCGACTGAGTTCGCCATCACCACCTCCTCAGGCAAGCAATTCCAGATTCTCACTGCCCTAACAGTAAAGAATCCTCTTCTATGTTGGTGGAAAAACCTTCTCTCCTCCAGACGCAAAGAATGCCCCCTTGTGCCCGTCACCTTCCTTGGTATAAACAGATCCTCAGCGAGATATTTGTATTGTCCCCTTATATACTTATACATGGTTATTAGATCGCCCCTCAGTCGTCTTTTTTCTAGACTAAATAATCCTAATTTCGCTAATCTATCTGGGTATTGTAGTTCTCCCATCCCCTTTATTAATTTTGTTGCCCTCCTTTGTACTCTCTCTAGTTCCATTATATCCTTCCTGAGCACCGGTGCCCAAAACTGGACACAGTACTCCATGTGCGGTCTAACTAGGGATTTGTACAGAGGCAGTATAATGCTCTCATCATGTGTATCCAGACCTCTTTTAATGCACCCCATGATCCTGTTTGCCTTGGCAGCTGCTGCCTGGCACTGGCTGCTCCAGGTAAGTTTATCATTAACTAGGATCCCCAAGTCCTTCTCCCTGTCAGATTTACCCAGTGGTTTCCCGTTCAGTGTGTAATGGTGATATTGATTCCCTCTTCCCATGTGTATAACCTTACATTTATCATTGTTAAACCTCATCTGCCACCTTTCAGCCCAAGTTTCCAACTTATCCAGATCCATCTGTAGCAGAATACTATCTTCTCTTGTATTAACTGCTTTACATAGTTTTGTATCATCTGCAAATATCGATATTTTACTGTGTAAACCTTCTACCAGATCATTAATGAATATGTTGAAGAGAACAGGTCCCAATACTGACCCCTGCGGTACCCCACTGGTCACAGCGACCCAGTTAGAGACTATACCATTTATAACCACCCTCTGCTTTCTATCACTAAGCCAGTTACTAACCCATTTACACACATTTTCCCCCAGACCAAGCATTCTCATTTTGTGTACCAACCTCTTGTGCGGCACGGTATCAAACGCTTTGGAAAAATCGAGATATACCACGTCCAATGACTCACCGTGGTCCAGTCTATAGCTTACCTCTTCATAAAAACTGATTAGATTGGTTTGACAGGAGCAATAGTTTTCAGGTATTTGGTGGTAGTTGACAGGAAGTGTAATATGTTTTCAGGTATCTCCTATACTAATAGAGCCACATGCTCACCGGTTTGCCACATGCTGTAGGCCTATGGACTGAACAAGAAACCACCAAAAATTTTAACCAGTCATCGTTCTCACAACACTGAGGACCAGTCATTCGAAATGACTTCTCCATGCATTTTATGCATTGGTAAAAGCACTATGATGAAAAGTGTGATATGTTTTCAGGTATCTCCTATACTAATAGAGCCACATGCTCACCGGTTTGCCACATGATGTAGGCCTATGGACTGAACAAGAAACCACCAAAAATTTTAACCAGTCATCGTTCTCACAACACTGAGGACCAGTCATTCGAAATGACTTCTCCATGCATTTTATGCATTGGTAAAAGCACTATGATGAAAAGTGTGATATGTTTTCAGGTATCTCCTATACTAATAGAGCCACGTGCTCACCGGTTTGCCACATGATGTAGGCCTATGGACTGAACAAGAAACCACCAAAAATTTTAACCAGTCATCGTTCTCACAACACTGAGGACCAGTCATTCGAAATGACTTCTCCATGCATTTTATGCATTGGTAAAAGCACTATGATGAAAAGTGTGATATGTTTTCAGGTATCTCCTATACTAATAGAGCAACATGCTCACCGGTTTGCCACATGATGTACGCCTATGGACTGAACAAGAAACCACCAAAAATTTTAACCAGTCATCATTCTCACAACACTGAGGACCAGTCATTCGAAATGACTTCTCCATGCATTTTATGCATTGGTAAAAGCACTATGATGAAAAGTGTGATATGTTTTCAGGTATCTCCTATACTAATAGAGCCACATGCTCACCGGTTTGCCACATGATGTAGGCCTATGGACTGAACAAGAAACCACCAAAAATTTTAACCAGTCATCGTTCTCACAACACTGAGGACCAGTCATTCGAAATAACTTCTCCATGCATTTTATGCATTGGTAAAAGCACTATGATGAAAAGTGTGATATGTTTTCAGGTATCTCCTATACTAATAGAGCCACATGCTCACCGGTTTGCCACATGATGTAGGCCTATGGACTGAACAAGAAACCACCAAAAATTTTAACCAGTCATCGTTCTCACAACACTGAGGACCAGTCATTCGAAATGACTTCTCCATGCATTTTATGCATTGGTAAAAGCACTATGATGAAAAGTGTGACATGTGTTCAGGTATCTCCTATACTAATAGAGCCACATGCTCACCGGTTTGCCACATGATGTAGGCCAATGGACTGATCAAGAAACCACCAAAAATTTTAACCACTCATCGTTCTCACAACACTGAGGACCAGTCATTCGAAATGACTTCTCCATGCATTTTATGCATTGGTAAAAGCACTATGATGAAAAGTGTGATATGTTTTCAGGTATCTCCTATACTAATAGAGCCACATGCTCACCGGTTTGCCACATGCTGTAGGCCTATGGACTGAACAAGAAACCACCAAAAATTTTAACCAGTCATCGTTCTCACAACACTGAGGACCAGTCATTCGAAATGACTTCTCCATGCATTTTATGCATTGGTAAAAGCACTATGATGAAAAGTGTGACATGTTTTCAGGTATCTCCTATACTAATAGAGCCACATGCTCACCGGTTTGCCACATGATGTAGGCCTATGGACTGAACAAGAAACCACCAAAAATTTTAACCAGTCATCGTTCTCACAACACTGAGGACCAGTCATTCGAAATGACTTCTCCATGCATTTTATGCATTGGTAAAAGCACTATGATGAAAAGTGTGATATGTTTTCAGGTATCTCCTATGCTAATAGAGCCACATGCTCACCGGTTTGCCACATGATGTAGGCCTATGGACTGAACAAGAAACCACCAAAAATTTTAACCAGTCATCGTTCTCACAACACTGAGGACCAGTCATTCGAAATGACTTCTCCATGCATTTTATGCATTGGTAAAAGCACTATGATGAAAAGTGTGATATGTTTTCAGGTATCTCCTATACTAATAGAGCCACATGCTCACCGGTTTGCCACATGATGTAGGCCTATGGACTGAACAAGAAACCACCAAAAATTTTAACCAGTCATCGTTCTCACAACACTGAGGACCAGTCATTCGAAATGACTTCTCCATGCATTTTATGCATTGGTAAAAGCACTATGATGAAAAGTGTGATATGTTTTCAGGTATCTCCTATACTAATAGAGCCACATGCTCACCGGTTTGCCACATGCTGTAGGCCTATGGACTGAACAAGAAACCACCAAAAATTTTAACCAGTCATCGTTCTCACAACACTGAGGACCAGTCATTCGAAATGGCTTCTCCATGCATTTTATGCATTGGTAAAAGCACTATGATGAAAAGTGTGATATGTTTTCAGGTATCTCCTATACTAATAGAGCCACATGCTCACCGGTTTGCCACATGATGTAGGCCTATGGACTGAACAAGAAACCACCAAAAATTTTAACCAGTCATCGTTCTCACAACACTGAGGACCAGTCATTCGAAATGACTTCTCCATGCATTTTATGCATTGGTAAAAGCACTATGATGAAAAGTGTGATATGTTTTCAGGTATCTCCTATACTAACAGAGCCACATGCTCACCGGTTTGCCACATGATGTAGGCCTATGGACTGAACAAGAAACCACCAAAAATTTTAACCAGTCATCGTTCTCACAACACTGAGGACCAGTCATTCGAAATGACTTCTCCATGCATTTTATGCATTGGTAAGAGCACTATGATGAAAAGTGTGATATGTTTTCAGGTATCTCCTATACTAATAGAGCCACATGCTCACCGGTTTGCCACATGATGTAGGCCTATGGACTGAACAAGAAACCACCAAAAATTTTAACCAGTCATTGTTGTCACAACACTGAGGACCAGTCATTCGAAATGACTTCTCCATGCATTTTATGCATTGGTAAAAGCACTATGATGAAAAGTGTGATATGTTTTCAGGTATCTCCTATACTAATATGAGCCACTTGCTCACCGGTTTGCCACATGATGTAGGCCTATGGACTGAACAAGAAACCACCAAAAATTTTAACCAGTCATCGTTCTCACAACACTGAGGACCAGTCATTCGAAATGACTTCTCCATGCATTTTATGCATTGGTAAAAGCACTATGATGAAAAGTGTGATATGTTTTCAGGTATCTCCTATACTAATAGAGCCACATGCTCACCGGTTTGCCACATGATGTAGGCCTATGGACTGAACAAGAAACCACCAAAAATTTTAACCAGTCATCGTTCTCACAACACTGAGGACCAGTCATTCGAAATGACTTCTCCATGCATTTTATGCATTGGTAAGAGCACTATGATGAAAAGTGTGATATGTTTTCAGGTATCTCCTATACTAATAGAGCCACATGCTCACCGGTTTGCCACATGATGTAGGCCTATGGACTGAACAAGAAACCACCAAAAATTTTAACCAGTCATCGTTGTCACAACACTGAGGACCAGTCATTCGAAATGACTTCTCCATGCATTTTATGCATTGGTAAAAGCACTATGATGAAAAGTGTGATATGTTTTCAGGTATCTCCTATACTAATATGAGCCACATGCTCACCGGTTTGCCACATGATGTAGGCCTATGGACTGAACAAGAAACCACCAAAAATTTTAACCAGTCATCGTTCTCACAACACTGAGGACCAGTCATTCGAAATGACTTCTCCATGCATTTTATGCATTGGTAAAAGCACTATGATGAAAAGTGTGATATGTTTTCAGGTATCTCCTATACTAATAGAGCCATATGCTCACCGGTTTGCCACATGATGTAGGCCTATGGACTGAACAAGAAACCACCAAAAATTTTAACCAGTCATCGTTCTCACAACACTGAGGACCAGTCATTCGAAATGACTTCTCCATGCATTTTATGCATTGGTAAAAGCACTATGATGAAAAGTGTGATATGTTTTCAGGTATCTCCTATACTAATAGAGCCACATGCTCACCGGTTTGCCACATGATGTAGGCCTATGGACTGAACAAGAAACCACCAAAAATTTTAACCAGTCATCGTTCTCACAACACTGAGGACCAGTCATTCGAAATGACTTCTCCATGCATTTTATGCATTGGTAAAAGCACTATGATGAAAAGTGTGATATGTTTTCAGGTATCTCCTATACTAATAGAGTCACATGCTCACCGGTTTGCCACATGATGTAGGCCTATGGACTGAACAAGAAACCACCAAAAATTTTAACCAGTCATTGTTCTCACAACACTGAGGACCAGTCATTCGAAATGACTTCTCCATGCATTTTATGCATTGGTAAAAGCACTATGATGAAAAGTGTGATATGTTTTCAGGTATCTCCTATACTAATAGAGTCACATGCTCACCGGTTTGCCACATGATGTAGGCCTATGGACTGAACAAGAAACCACCAAAAATTTTAACCAGTCATCATTCTCACAACACTGAGGACCAGTCATTCGAAATGACTTCTCCATGCATTTTATGCATTGGTAAAAGCACTATGATGAAAAGTGTGATATGTTTTCAGGTATCTCCTATACTAATAGAGCCACATGCTCACCGGTTTGCCACATGATGTAGGCCTATGGACTGAACAAGAAACCACCAAAAATTTTAACCAGTCATCGTTCTCACAACACTGAGGACCAGTCATTCGAAATGACTTCTCCATGCATTTTATGCATTGGTAAAAGCACTATGATGAAAAGTAACATAGTATCATAGTTAGTAAGGCCGAAAAAAGACATTTGTCCATCCAGTTCAGCCTATATTCCATTATAATAAATACCCAGATCTACGTCCTTCTACAGAACCTAATAATTGTATGATACAATATTGTTCTGCTCCAGGAAGACATCCAGGCCTCTCTTGAACCCCTCGACTGAGTTCGCCATCACCACCTCCTCAGGCAAGCAATTCCAGATTCTCACTGCCCTAACAGTAAAGAATCCTCTTCTATGTTGGTGGAAAAACCTTCTCTCCTCCAGACGCAAAGAATGCCCCCTTGTGCCCGTCACCTTCCTTGGTATAAACAGATCCTCAGCGAGATATTTGTATTGTCCCCTTATATACTTATACATGGTTATTAGATCGCCCCTCAGTCGTCTTTTTTCTAGACTAAATAATCCTAATTTTGCTAATCTATCTGGGTATTGTAGTTCTCCCATCCCCTTTATTAATTTTGTTGCCCTCCTTTGTACTCTCTCTAGTTCCATTATATCCTTCCTGAGCACCGGTGCCCAAAACTGGACACAGTACTCCATGTGCGGTCTAACTAGGGATTTGTACAGAGGCAGTATAATGCTCTCATCATGTGTATCCAGACCTCTTTTAATGCACCCCATGATCCTGTTTGCCTTGGCAGCTGCTGCCTGGCACTGGCTGCTCCAGGTAAGTTTATCATTAACTAGGATCCCCAAGTCCTTCTCCCTGTCAGATTTACCCAGTGGTTTCCCATTCAGTGTGTAATGGTGATATTGATTCCTTCTTCCCATGTGTATAACCTTACATTTATCATTGTTAAACCTCATCTGCCACCTTTCAGCCCAAGTTTCCAACTTATCCAGATCCATCTGTAGCAGAATACTATCTTCTCTTGTATTAACTGCTTTACATAGTTTTGTATCATCTGCAAATATCGATATTTTACTGTGTAAACCTTCTACCAGATCATTAATTAATATGTTGAAGAGAACAGGTCCCAATACTGACCCCTGCGGTACCCCACTGGTCACAGCGACCCAGTTAGAGACTATACCATTTATAACCACTCTCTGCTTTCTATCACTAAGCCAGTTACTAACCCATTTACACACATTTTCCCCCAGACCAAGCATTCTCATTTTGTGTACCAACCTCTTGTGCGGCACGGTATCAAACGCTTTGGAAAAATCGAGATATACCACGTCCAATGACTCACCGTGGTCCAGCCTATAGCTTACCTCTTCATAAAAACTGATTAGATTGGTTTGACAGGAGCGATTTCTCATAAACCCATGCTGATATGGAGTTAAACAGTTATTCTCATTGAGATAATCCAGAATAACATCCCTCAGAAACCCTTCAAATATTTTACCAACAATAGAGGTTAGACTTACTGGCCTATAATTTCCAGGTTCACTTTTAGAGCCCTTTTTGAATATTGGCACCACATTTGCTATGCGCCAGTCCTGCGGAACAGACCCTGTCGCTATAGAGTCACTAAAAATAAGAAATAATGGTTTATCTATTACATTACTTAGTTCTCTTAGTACTCGTGGGTGTATGCCATCCGGACCCGGAGATTTATCTATTTTAATCTTATTTAGCCGGTTTCGCACCTCTTCTTGGGTTAGATTGGTGACCCTTAATATAGGGTTTTCATTGTTTCTTGGGATTTCACCTAGCATTTCATTTTCCACCGTGAATACCGTGGAGAAGAAGGTGTTTAATATGTTAGCTTTTTCCTCGTCATCTACAACCATTCTTTCCTCACTATTTTTTAAGGGGCCTACATTTTCAGTTTTTATTCTTTTACTATTGATATAGTTGAAGAACAGTTTGGGATTAGTTTTACTCTCCTTAGCAATGTGCTTCTCTGTTTCCTTTTTGGCAGCTTTAATTAGTTTTTTAGATAAAGTATTTTTCTCCCTATAGTTTTTTAGAGCTTCAATGGTGCCATCCTGCTTTAGTAGTGCAAATGCTTTCTTTTTACTGTTAATTGCCTGTCTTACTTCTTTGTTTAGCCACATTGGGTTTTTCCTATTTCTAGTCCTTTTATTCCCACAAGGTATAAACCGCTTACACTGCCTATTTAGGATGTTCTTAAACATTTCCCATTTATTATCTGTATTCTTATTTCTGAGGATATTGTCCCAGTCTACCAGATTAAGGGCATCTCTAAGCTGGTCAAACTTTGCCTTCCTAAAGTTCAGTGTTTTTGTGACTCCCTGACAAGTCCCCCTAGTGAAAGACAGGTGAAACTGTACAATATTGTGGTCGCTATTTCCTAGATGCCCGACCACCTGCAGATTTGTTATTCTGTCAGGTCTATTAGATAGTATTAGGTCTAAAAGTGCTGCTCCTCTGGTTGGATTCTGCACCAATTGTGAAAGATAATTTTTATTGGTTATTAGCAGAAACCTGTTGCCTTTATGGGTTTCACAGGTTTCTGTTTCCCAGTTAATATCCGGGTAGTTAAAGTCCCCCATAACCAGGACCTCATTATGGGTTGCAGCTTCATCTATCTGCTTTAGAAGTAGACTTTCCATGGTTTCTGTTATATTTGGGGGTTTGTAACAGACCCCAATGAGAATTTTGTTACCATTTTTCCCTCCATGAATTTCAACCCATATGGACTCGACATCCTCATTCCCTTCGCTAATATCCTCCCTTAAAGTGGACTTTAGACAAGACTTTACATAGAGACAAACCCCTCCTCCTCTCCGATTTTTACGATCCTTTCTAAACAGACTCTAACCCTGTAAGTTAACTGCCCAGTCATAGCTTTCATCTAACCATGTCTCGGTTATCCCCACTATGTCAAAGTTACCTGTAGATATTTCTGCTTCTAGTTCTTCCATCTTGTTTGTCAGGCTTCTGGCGTTTGCGAGCATGCAGTTTAGAGGATTTTGTTTTGTTCCAATCTCCTCACTGTGGATGGTTTTAGAAATGTTCTTACGTCCCTTCTGAGTATGTTTTCCTGAGTCGTCTTTGTTCGAGTCTAATGTTTTTCTTCCCGTCCCCTCTTCTTCTAGTTTAACGCCCTCCTGATGAGTGTAGCGAGTGTAGCGAGTGTAGCGAGTGTGATATGTTTTCAGGTATCTCCTATACTAATAGAGCCACATGCTCACCGGTTTGCCACATGATGTAGGCCTATGGACTGAACAAGAAACCACCAAAAATTTTAACCAGTCATCGTTCTCACAACACTGAGGACCAGTCATTCGAAATGACTTCTCCATGCATTTTATGCATTGGTAAAAGCACTATGATGAAAAGTGTGATATGTTTTCAGGTATCTCCTATACTAATAGAGCCACATGCTCACCGGTTTGCCACATGCTGTAGGCCTATGGACTGAACAAGAAACCACCAAAAATTTTAACCAGTCATCGTTCTCACAACACTGAGGACCAGTCATTCGAAATGGCTTCTCCATGCATTTTATGCATTGGTAAAAGCACTATGATGAAAAGTGTGATATGTTTTCAGGTATCTCCTATACTAATAGAGCCACATGCTCACCGGTTTGCCACATGATGTAGGCCTATGGACTGAACAAGAAACCACCAAAAATTTTAACCAGTCATCGTTCTCACAACACTGAGGACCAGTCATTCGAAATGACTTCTCCATGCATTTTATGCATTGGTAAAAGCACTATGATGAAAAGTGTGATATGTTTTCAGGTATCTCCTATACTAATATGAGCCACATGCTCACCGGTTTGCCACATGATGTAGGCCTATGGACTGAACAAGAAACCACCAAAAATTTTAACCAGTCATCGTTCTCACAACACTGAGGACCAGTCATTCGAAATGACTTCTCCATGCATTTTACGCATTGGTAAAAGCACTATGATGAAAAGTGTGATATGTTTTCAGGAATCTCCTATGCTAACAGAGCCACATGCTCACCGGTTTGCCACATGATGTAGGCCTATGGACTGAACAAGAAACCTCCAAAAATTTTAACCAGTCATCGTTCTCACAACACTGAGGACCAGTCATTCGAAATGACTTCTCCATGCATTTTATGCATTGGTAAAAGCACTATGATGAAAAGTGTGATATGTTTTCAGGTATCTCCTATACTAATAGAGCCACATGCTCACCGGTTTGCCACATGATGTAGGCCTATGGACTGAACAAGAAACCACCAAAAATTTTAACCAGTCATTGTTCTCACAACACTGATGACCAGTCATTCGAAATGACTTCTCCATGCATTTTATGCATTGGTAAAAGCACTATGATGAAAAGTGGGATATGTTTTCAGGTATCTCCTATACTAATAGAGCCACATGCTCACCGGTTTGCCACATGATGTAGGCCTATGGACTGAACAAGAAACCACCAAAAATTTTAACCAGTCATCGTTCTCACAACACTGAGGACCAGTCATTCGAAATGACTTCTCCATGCATTTTATGCATTGGTAAAAGCACTATGATGAAAAGTGTGATATGTTTTCAGGTATCTCCTATACTAATAGAGCCACATGCTCACCGGTTTGCCACATGATGTAGGCCTATGGACTGAACAAGAAACCACCAAAAATTTTAACCAGTCATCGTTCTCACAACACTGAGGACCAGTCATTCGAAATGACTTCTCCATGCATTTTATGCATTGGTAAAAGCACTATGATGAAAAGTGTGATATGTTTTCAGGTATCTCCTATACTAATAGAGCCACATGCTCACCGGTTTGCCACATGATGTAGGCCTATGGACTGAACAAGAAACCACCAAAAATTTTAACCAGTCATCGTTCTCACAACACTGAGGACCAGTCATTCGAAATGACTTCTCCATGCATTTTATGCATTGGTAAAAGCACTATGATGAAAAGTGTGATATGTTTTCAGGTATCTCCTATACTAATAGAGTCACATGCTCACCGGTTTCCCACATGATGCAGGCCTATGGACTGAACAAGAAACCACCAAAAATTTTAACCAGTCATTGTTCTCACAACACTGAGGACCAGTCATTCGAAATGACTTCTCCATGCATTTTATGCATTGGTAAAAGCACTATGATGAAAAGTGTGATATGTTTTCAGGTATCTCCTATACTAATAGAGCCACATGCTCACCGGTGTGCCACATGATGTAGGTCTATGGACTGAACAAGAAACCACCAAAAATTTTAACCAGTCATTGTTCTCACAACACTGAGGACCAGTCATTCGAAATGACTTCTCCATGCATTTTATGCATTGGTAAAAGCACTATGATGAAAAGTGTGATATGTTTTCAGGTATCTCCTATACTAATAGAGCCACATGCTCACCGGTTTGCCACATGATGTAGGCCTATGGACTGAACAAGAAACCACCACAAATTTTAACCAGTCATCGTTCTCACAACACTGAGGACCAGTCATTCGAAATGACTTCTCCATGCATTTTATGCATTGGTAAAAGCACTATGATGAAAAGTGTGATATGTTTTCAGGTATCTCCTATACTAATAGAGCCACATGCTCACCGGTTTGCCACATGATGTAGGCCTATGGACTGAACCAGAAACCACCAAAAATTATAACCAGTCATCGTTCTCACAACACTGAGGACCAGTCATTCGAAATGACTTCTCCATGCATTTTATGCATTGGTAAAAGCACTATGATGAAAAGTGTGATATGTTTTCAGGTATCTCCTATACTAATAGAGCCACATGCTCACCGGTTTGCCACATGATGTAGGCCTATGGACTGAACAAGAAACCACCAAAAATTTTAACCAGTCATCGTTCTCACAACACTGAGAACCAGTCATTCGAAATGACTTCTCCATGCATTTTATGCATTGGTAAAAGCACTATGATGAAAAGTAACATAGTAACATAGTAACATAGTTAGTAAGGCCGAAAAAAGACATTTGTCCATCCAGTTCAGCCTATATTCCATCATAATAAATACCCAGATCTACGTCCTTCTACAGAACCTAATAATTGTATGATACAATATTGTTCTGCTCCAGGAAGACATCCAGGCCTCTCTTGAACCCCTCGACTAAGTTCGCCATCACCACCTCCTCAGGCAAGCAATTCCAGATTCTCACTGCCCTAACAGTAAAGAATCCTCTTCTATGTTGGTGGAAAAACCTTCTCTCCTCCAGACGCAAAGAATGCCCCCTTGTGCCCGTCACCTTCCTTGGTATAAACAGATCCTCAGCGAGATATTTGTATTGTCCCCTTATATACTTATACATGGTTATTAGATCGCCCCTCAGTCGTCTTTTTTCTAGACTAAATAATCCTAATTTCGCTAATCTATCTGGGTATTGTAGTTCTCCCATCCCCTTTATTAATTTTGTTGCCCTCCTTTGTACTCTCTCTAGTTCCATTATATCCTTCCTGAGCACCGGTGCCCAAAACTGGACACAGTACTCCATGTGCGGTCTAACTAGGGATTTGTACAGAGGCAGTATAATGCTCTCATCATGTGTATCCAGACCTCTTTTAATGCACCCCATGATCCTGTTTGCCTTGGCAGCTGCTGCCTGGCACTGGCTGCTCCAGGTAAGTTTATCATTAACTAGGATCCCCAAGTCCTTCTCCCTGTCAGATTTACCCAGTGGTTTCCCGTTCAGTGTGTAATGGTGATATTGATTCCCTCTTCCCATGTGTATAACCTTACATTTATCATTGTTAAACCTCATCTGCCACCTTTCAGCCCAAGTTTCCAACTTATCCAGATCCATCTGTAGCAGAATACTATCTTCTCTTGTATTAACTGCTTTACATAGTTTTGTATCATCTGCAAATATCGATATTTTACTGTGTAAACCTTCTACCAGATCATTAATGAATATGTTGAAGAGAACAGGTCCCAATACTGACCCCTGCGGTACCCCACTGGTCACAGCGACCCAGTTAGAGACTATACCATTTATAACCACCCTCTGCTTTCTATCACTAAGCCAGTTACTAACCCATTTACACACATTTTCCCCCAGACCAAGCATTCTCATTTTGTGTACCAACCTCTTGTGCGGCACGGTATCAAACGCTTTGGAAAAATCGAGATATACCACGTCCAATGACTCACCGTGGTCCAGCCTATAGCTTACCTCTTCATAAAAACTGATTAGATTGGTTTGACAGGAGCGATTTCTCATAAACCCATGCTGATATGGAGTTAAACAGTTATTCTCATTGAGATAATCCAGAATAACATCCCTCAGAAACCCTTCAAATATTTTACCAACAATAGAGGTTAGACTTACTGGCCTATAATTTCCAGGTTCACTTTTAGAGCCCTTTTTGAATATTGGCACCACATTTGCTATGCGCCAGTCCTGCGGAACAGACCCTGTCGCTATAGAGTCACTAAAAATAAGAAATAATGGTTTATCTATTACATTACTTAGTTCTCTTAGTACTCGTGGGTGTATGCCATCCGGACCCGGAGATTTATCTATTTTAATCTTATTTAGCCGGTTTCGCACCTCTTCTTGGGTTAGATTGGTGACCCTTAATATAGGGTTTTCATTGTTTCTTGGGATTTCACCTAGCATTTCATTTTCCACCGTGAATACCGTGGAGAAGAAGGTGTTTAATATGTTAGCTTTTTCCTCGTCATCTACAACCATTCTTTCCTCACTATTTTTTAAGGGGCCTACATTTTCAGTTTTTATTCTTTTACTATTGATATAGTTGAAGAACAGTTTGGGATTAGTTTTACTCTCCTTAGCAATGTGCTTCTCTGTTTCCTTTTTGGCAGCTTTAATTAGTTTTTTAGATAAAGTATTTTTCTCCCTATAGTTTTTTAGAGCTTCAATGGTGCCATCCTGCTTTAGTAGTGCAAATGCTTTCTTTTTACTGTTAATTGCCTGTCTTACTTCTTTGTTTAGCCACATTGGGTTTTTCCTATTTCTAGTCCTTTTATTCCCACAAGGTATAAACCGCTTACACTGCCTATTTAGGATGTTCTTAAACATTTCCCATTTATTATCTGTATTCTTATTTCTGAGGATATTGTCCCAGTCTACCAGATTAAGGGCATCTCTAAGCTGTTCAAACTTTGCCTTCCTAAAGTTCAATGTTTTTGTGACTCCCTGAAAAGTGTGATATGTTTTCAGGTATCTCCTATACTAATAGAGCCACATTGCTCACCGGTTTGCCACATGATGTAGGCCTATGGACTGAACAAGAAACCACCAAAAATTTAAACCAGTCATCGTTCTCACAACACTGAGGACCAGTCATTCGAAATGACTTCTCCATGCATTTCATACATTGGTAAAAGCACTATGATGAAAAGTGTGATATGTTTTCAGGTATCTCCTATACTAATAGAGCCACATGCTCACCGGTTTGCCACATGATGTAGGCCTATGGACTGAACAAGAAACCACCAAAAATTTTAACCAGTCATCGTTCTCACAACACTGAGGACCAGTCATTCGAAATGACTTCTCCATGCATTTTATGCATTGGTAAAAGCACTATGATGAAAAGTGTGATATGTTTTCAGGTATCTCCTATACTAATAGAGCCACATGCTCACCGGTTTGCCACATGATGTAGGCCTATGGACTGAACAAGAAACCACCAAAAATTTTAACCAGTCATCGTTCTCACAACACTGAGGACCAGTCATTCGAAATGACTTCTCCATGCATTTTATGCATTGGTAAAAGCACTATGATGAAAAGTGTGATATGTTTTCAGGTATCTCCTATACTAATAGAGCCACATGCTCACCGGTTTGCCACATGATGTAGGCCTATGGACTGAACAAGAAACCACCAAAAATTTTAACCAGTCATCGTTCTCACAACACTGAGGACCAGTCATTCGAAATGACTTCTCCATGCATTTTATGCATTGGTAAAAGCACTATGATGAAAAGTGTGATATGTTTTCAGGTATCTCCTATACTAATAGAGCCACATGCTCACCGGTTTGCCACATGATGTAGGCCTATGGACTGAACAAGAAACCATCAAAAATTTTAACCAGTCATCGTTCTCACAACACTGAGGACCAGTCATTCGAAATGACTTCTCCATGCATTTTATGCATTGGTAAAAGCACTATGATGAAAAGTGTGATATGTTTTCAGGTATCTCCTATACTAATAGAGCCACATGCTCACCGGTTTGCCACATGATGTAGGCCTATGGACTGAACAAGAAACCACCAAAAATTTTAACCAGTCATCGTTCTCACAACACTGAGAACCAGTCATTCGAAATGACTTCTCCATGCATTTTATGCATTGGTAAAAGCACTATGATGAAAAGTAACATAGTAACATAGTAACATAGTTAGTAAGGCCGAAAAAAGACATTTGTCCATCCAGTTCAGCCTATATTCCATCATAATAAATACCCAGATCTACGTCCTTCTACAGAACCTAATAATTGTATGATACAATATTGTTCTGCTCCAGGAAGACATCCAGGCCTCTCTTGAACCCCTCGACTGAGTTCGCCATCACCACCTCCTCAGGCAAGCAATTCCAGATTCTCACTGCCCTAACAGTAAAGAATCCTCTTCTATGTTGGTGGAAAAACCTTCTCTCCTCCAGACGCAAAGAATGCCCCCTTGTGCCCGTCACCTTCCTTGGTATAAACAGATCCTCAGCGAGATATTTGTATTGTCCCCTTATATACTTATACATGGTTATTAGATCGCCCCTCAGTCGTCTTTTTTCTAGACTAAATAATCCTAATTTCGCTAATCTATCTGGGTATTGTAGTTCTCCCATCCCCTTTATTAATTTTGTTGCCCTCCTTTGTACTCTCTCTAGTTCCATTATATCCTTCCTGAGCACCGGTGCCCAAAACTGGACACAGTACTCCATGTGCGGTCTAACTAGGGATTTGTACAGAGGCAGTATAATGCTCTCATCATGTGTATCCAGACCTCTTTTAATGCACCCCATGATCCTGTTTGCCTTGGCAGCTGCTGCCTGGCACTGGCTGCTCCAGGTAAGTTTATCATTAACTAGGATCCCCAAGTCCTTCTCCCTGTCAGATTTACCCAGTGGTTTCCCGTTCAGTGTGTAATGGTGATATTGATTCCCTCTTCCCATGTGTATAACCTTACATTTATCATTGTTAAACCTCATCTGCCACCTTTCAGCCCAAGTTTCCAACTTATCCAGATCCATCTGTAGCAGAATACTATCTTCTCTTGTATTAACTGCTTTACATAGTTTTGTATCATCTGCAAATATCGATATTTTACTGTGTAAACCTTCTACCAGATCATTAATGAATATGTTGAAGAGAACAGGTCCCAATACTGACCCCTGCGGTACCCCACTGGTCACAGCGACCCAGTTAGAGACTATACCATTTATAACCACCCTCTGCTTTCTATCACTAAGCCAGTTACTAACCCATTTACACACATTTTCCCCCAGACCAAGCATTCTCATTTTGTGTACCAACCTCTTGTGCGGCACGGTATCAAACGCTTTGGAAAAATCGAGATATACCACGTCCAATGACTCACCGTGGTCCAGCCTATAGCTTACCTCTTCATAAAAACTGATTAGATTGGTTTGACAGGAGCGATTTCTCATAAACCCATGCTGATATGGAGTTAAACAGTTATTCTCATTGAGATAATCCAGAATAACATCCCTCAGAAACCCTTCAAATATTTTACCAACAATAGAGGTTAGACTTACTGGCCTATAATTTCCAGGTTCACTTTTAGAGCCCTTTTTGAATATTGGCACCACATTTGCTATGCGCCAGTCCTGCGGAACAGACCCTGTCGCTATAGAGTCACTAAAAATAAGAAATAATGGTTTATCTATTACATTACTTAGTTCTCTTAGTACTCGTGGGTGTATGCCATCCGGACCCGGAGATTTATCTATTATAATCTTATTTAGCCGGTTTCGCACCTCTTCTTGGGTTAGATTGGTGACCCTTAATATAGGGTTTTCATTGTTTCTTGGGATTTCACCTAGCATTTCATTTTCCACCGTGAATACCGTGGAGAAGAAGGTGTTTAATATGTTAGCTTTTTCCTCGTCATCTACAACCATTCTTTCCTCACTATTTTTTAAGGGGCCTACATTTTCAGTTTTTATTCTTTTACTATTGATATAGTTGAAGAACAGTTTGGGATTAGTTTTACTCTCCTTAGCAATGTGCTTCTCTGTTTCCTTTTTGGCAGCTTTAATTAGTTTTTTAGATAAAGTATTTTTCTCCCTATAGTTTTTTAGAGCTTCAATGGTGCCATCCTGCTTTAGTAGTGCAAATGCTTTCTTTTTACTGTTAATTGCCTGTCTTACTTCTTTGTTTAGCCACATTGGGTTTTTCCTATTTCTAGTCCTTTTATTCCCACAAGGTATAAACCGCTTACACTGCCTATTTAGGATGTTCTTAAACATTTCCCATTTATTATCTGTATTCTTATTTCTGAGGATATTGTCCCAGTCTACCAGATTAAGGGCATCTCTAAGCTGTTCAAACTTTGCCTTCCTAAAGTTCAATGTTTTTGTGACTCCCTGAAAAGTGTGATATGTTTTCAGGTATCTCCTATACTAATAGAGCCACATTGCTCACCGGTTTGCCACATGATGTAGGCCTATGGACTGAACAAGAAACCACCAAAAATTTAAACCAGTCATCGTTCTCACAACACTGAGGACCAGTCATTCGAAATGACTTCTCCATGCATTTCATACATTGGTAAAAGCACTATGATGAAAAGTGTGATATGTTTTCAGGTATCTCCTATACTAATAGAGCCACATGCTCACCGGTTTGCCACATGATGTAGGCCTATGGACTGAACAAGAAACCACCAAAAATTTTAACCAGTCATCGTTCTCACAACACTGAGGACCAGTCATTCGAAATGACTTCTCCATGCATTTTATGCATTGGTAAAAGCACTATGATGAAAAGTGTGATATGTTTTCAGGTATCTCCTATACTAATAGAGCCACATGCTCACCGGTTTGCCACATGATGTAGGCCTATGGACTGAACAAGAAACCACCAAAAATTTTAACCAGTCATC
The DNA here is from genome assembly GCF_032444005.1 of Ranitomeya imitator. Classification (NCBI taxonomy): domain Eukaryota; kingdom Metazoa; phylum Chordata; class Amphibia; order Anura; family Dendrobatidae; genus Ranitomeya; species Ranitomeya imitator. The sequence goes on from NW_027194868.1 coordinate 46,889, forward strand.
GTTCTCACAACACTGAGGACCAGTCATTCGAAATGACTTCTCCATGCATTTTATGCATTGGTAAAAGCACTATGATGAAAAGTGTGATATGTTTTCAGGTATCTCCTATACTAATAGAGCCACATGCTCACCGGTTTGCCACATGATGTAGGCCTATGGACTGAACAAGAAACCACCAAAAATTTTAACCAGTCATCGTTCTCACAACACTGAGGACCAGTCATTCGAAATGACTTCTCCATGCATTTTATGCATTGGTAAAAGCACTATGATGAAAAGTGTGATATGTTTTCAGGTATCTCCTATACTAATAGAGCCACATGCTCACCGGTTTGCCACATGATGTAGGCCTATGGACTGAACAAGAAACCATCAAAAATTTTAACCAGTCATCGTTCTCACAACACTGAGGACCAGTCATTCGAAATGACTTCTCCATGCATTTTATGCATTGGTAAAAGCACTATGATGAAAAGTGTGATATGTTTTCAGGTATCTCCTATACTAATAGAGCCACATGCTCACCGGTTTGCCACATGATGTAGGCCTATGGACTGAACAAGAAACCACCAAAAATTTTAACCAGTCATCGTTCTCACAACACTAAGGACCAGTCATTCGAAATGACTTCTCCATGCATTTTATGCATTGGTAAAAGCACTATGATGAAAAGTGTGATATGTTTTCAGGTATCTCCTATACTAATAGAGCCACATGCTCACCGGTTTGCCACATGATGTAGGCCTATGGACTGAACAAGAAACCACCAAAAATTTTGACCAGTCATCGTTCTCACAACACTGAGGACCAGTCATTCGAAATGACTTCTCCATGCATTTTATGCATTGGTAAAAGCACTATGATGAAAAGTGTGATATGTTTTCAGGTATCTCCTATACTAATAGAGCCACATGCTCACCGGTTTGCCACATGATGTAGGCCTATGGACTGAACAAGAAACCACCAAAAATTTTATACAGTCATCGTTCTCACAACACTGAGAACCAGTCATTCGAAATGACTTCTCCATGCATTTTATGCATTGGTAAAAGCACTATGATGAAAAGTGTGATATGTTTTCAGGTATCTCCTATACTAATAGAGCCACATGCTCACCGGTTTGCCACATGATGTAGGCCTATGGACTGAACAAGAAACCACCAAAAATTTTAACCAGTCATCGTTCTCACAACACTGAGGACCAGTCATTCGAAATGACTTCTCCATGCATTTTATGCATTGGTAAAAGCACTATGATGAAAAGTGTGATATGTTTTCAGGTATCTCCTATACTAATAGAGCCACATGCTCACCGGTTTGCCACATGATGTAGGCCTATGGACTGAACAAGAAACCACCAAAAATTTTAACCAGTCATCGTTCTCACAACACTGAGGACCAGTCATTCGAAATGACTTCTCCATGCATTTTATGCATTGGTAAAAGCACTATGATGAAAAGTGTGATATGTTTTCAGGTATCTCCTATACTAATAGAGCCACATGCTCACCGGTTTGCCACATGATGTAGGCCTATGGACTGAACAAGAAACCACCAAAAATTTTAACCAGTCATCGTTCTCACAACACTGAGAACCAGTCATTCGAAATGACTTCTCCATGCATTTTATGCATTGGTAAAAGCACTATGATGAACAGTGTGATATGTTTTCAGGTATCTCCTATACTAATAGAGCCACATGCTCACCGGTTTGCCACATGATGTAGGCCTATGGACTGAACAAGAAACCACCAAAAATTTTAACCAGTCATCGTTCTCACAACACTGAGGACCAGTCATTCGAAATGACTTCTCCATGCATTTTATGCATTGGTAAAAGCACTATGATGAAAAGTGTGATATGTTTTCAGGTATCTCCTATACTAATAGAGCCACATGCTCACCGGTTTGCCACATGATGTAGGTCTATGGACTGAACAAGAAACCACCAAAAATTTTAACCAGTCATCGTTCTCACAACACTGAGGACCAGTCATTCGAAATGACTTCTCCATGCATTTTATGCATTGGTAAAAGCACTATGATGAAAAGTGTGATACGTTTTCAGGTATCTCCTATACTAATAGAGCCACATGCTCACCGGTTTGCCACATGATGTAGGCCTATGGACTGAACAAGAAACCACCAAAAATTTTAACCAGTCATCGTTCTCACAACACTGAGGACCAGTCATTTGAAATGACTTCTCCATGCATTTTATGCATTGGTAAAAGCACTATGATGAAAAGTGTGATATGTTTTCAGGTATCTCCTATACTAATAGAGCCACATGCTCACCGGTTTGCCACATGATGTAGGCCTATGGACTGAACAAGAAACCACCAAAAATTTTAACCAGTCATCGTTCTCACAACACTGAGGACCAGTCATTCGAAATGACTTCTCCATGCATTTTATGCATTGGTAAAAGCTCTATGATGAAAAGTGTGATATGTTTTCAGGTATCTCCTATACTAATAGAGCCACATGCTCACCGGTTTGCCACATGATGTAGGCCTATGGACTGAACAAGAAACCACCAAAAATTTTAACCAGTCATCGTTCTCACAACACTGAGGACCAGTCATTCGAAATGACTTCTCCATGCATTTTATGCATTGGTAAAAGCACTATGATGAAAAGTGTGATATGTTTTCAGGTATCTCCTATACTAATAGAGCCACATGCTCACCGGTTTGCCACATGATGTAGGCCTATGGACTGAACAAGAAACCACCAAAAATTTTAACCAGTCATCGTTCTCACAACACTGAGGACCAGTCATTCGAAATGACTTCTCCATGCATTTTATGCATTGGTAAAAGCACTATGATGAAAAGTGTGATATGTTTTCAGGTATCTCCTATACTAATAGAGCCACATGCTCACCGGTTTGCCACATGCTGTAGGCCTATGGACTGAACAATAAACCACCAAAAATTTTAACCAGTCATTGTTCTCACAACACTGAGGACCAGTCATTCGAAATGACTTCTCCATGCATTTTATGCATTGGTAAAAGCACTATGATGAAAAGTGTGATATGTTTTCAGGTATCTCCTATACTAATAGAGCCACATGCTCACCGGTTTGCCACATGATGTAGGCCTATGGACTGAACAAGAAACCACCAAAAATTTTAACCAGTCATCGTTCTTACAACACTGAGGACCAGTCATTCGAAATGACTTCTCCATGCATTTTATGCATTGGTAAAAGCACTATGATGAAAAGTGTGATATGTTTTCAGGTATCTCCTATACTAATAGAGCCACATGCTCACCGGTTTGCCACATGATGTAGGCCTATGGACTGAACAAGAAACCACCAAAAATTTTAACCAGTCATCGTTCTTACAACACTGAGGACCAGTCATTCGAAATGACTTCTCCATGCATTTTATGCATTGGTAAAAGCACTATGATGAAAAGTGTGATATGTTTTCAGGTATCTCCTATACTAATAGAGCCACATGCTCACCGGTTTGCCACATGATGTAGGCCTATGGACTGAACAAGAAACCACCAAAATTTTTAACCAGTCATCGTTCTCACAACACTGAGGACCAGTCATTCGAAATGACTTCTCCATGCATTTTATGCATTGGTAAGAGCACTATGATGAAAAGTGTGATATGTTTTCAGGTATCTCCTATACTAATAGAGCCACATGCTCACCGGTTTGCCACATGATGTAGGCCTATGGACTGAACAAGAAACCACCAAAAATTTTAACCAGTCATCGTTCTCACAACACTGAGGACCAGTCATTCGAAATAACTTCTCCATGCATTTTATGCATTGGTAAAAGCACTATGATGAAAAGTGTGATATGTTTTCAGGTATCTCCTATACTAATAGAGCCACATGCTCACCGGTTTGCCACATGATGTAGGCCTATGGACTGAACAAGAAACCACCAAAAATTTTAACCAGTCATCGTTCTCACAACACTGAGGACCAGTCATTCGAAATGACTTCTCCATGCATTTTATGCATTGGTAAAAGCACTATGATGAAAAGTGTGATATGTTTTCAGGTATCTCCTATACTAATAGAGCCACATGCTCACCGGTTTGCCACATGCTGTAGGCCTATGGACTGAACAAGAAACCACCAAAAATTTTAACCAGTCATCGTTCTCACAACACTGAGGACCAGTCATTCGAAATGGCTTCTCCATGCATTTTATGCATTGGTAAAAGCACTATGATGAAAAGTGTGATATGTTTTCAGGTATCTCCTATACTAATAGAGCCACATGCTCACCGGTTTGCCACATGATGTAGGCCTATGGACTGAACAAGAAACCACCAAAAATTTTAACCAGTCATCGTTCTCACAACACTGAGGACCAGTCATTCGAAATGACTTCTCCATGCATTTTATGCATTGGTAAAAGCACTATGATGAAAAGTGTGATATGTTTTCAGGTATCTCCTATACTAATAGAGCCACATGCTCACCGGTTTGCCACATGATGTAGGCCTATGGACTGAACAAGAAACCACCAAAAATTTTAACCAGTCATCGTTCTCACAACACTGAGGACCAGTCATTCGAAATGACTTCTCCATGCATTTTATGCATTGGTAAGAGCACTATGATGAAAAGTGTGATATGTTTTCAGGTATCTCCTATACTAATAGAGCCACATGCTCACCGGTTTGCCACATGATGTAGGCCTATGGACTGAACAAGAAACCACCAAAAATTTTAACCAGTCATCGTTGTCACAACACTGAGGACCAGTCATTCGAAATGACTTCTCCATGCATTTTATGCATTGGTAAAAGCACTATGATGAAAAGTGTGATATGTTTTCAGGTATCTCCTATACTAATAGAGCCACATGCTCACCGGATTGCCACATGATGTAGGCCTATGGACTGAACAAGAAACCACCAAAAATTTTAACCAGTCATCGTTCTCACAACACTGAGGACCAGTCATTCGAAATGACTTCTCCATGCATTTTATGCATTGGTAAAAGCACTATGATGAAAAGTGTGATATGTTTAAAGGTATCTCCTATACTAATAGAGCCACATGCTCACCGGTTTGCCACATGATGTAGGCCTATGGACTGAACAAGAAACCACCAAAAATTTTAACCAGTCATTGTTCTCACAACACTGAGGACCAGTCATTCGAAATGACTTCTCCATGCATTTTATGCATTGGTAAAAGCACTATGATGAAAAGTGTGATATGTTTTCAGGTATCTCCTATACTAATAGAGCCACATGCTCACCGGTTTGCCACATGATGTAGGCCTATGGACTGAACAAGAAACCACCAAAAATTTTAACCAGTCATCGTTCTTACAACACTGAGGACCAGTCATTCGAAATGACTTCTCCATGCATTTTATGCATTGGTAAAAGCACTATGATGAAAAGTGTGATATGTTTTCAGGTATCTCCTATACTAATAGAGCCACATGCTCACCGGTTTGCCACATGATGTAGGCCTATGGACTGAACAAGAAACCACCAAAAATTTTAACCAGTCATCGTTCTCACAACACTGAGGACCAGTCATTCGAAATGACTTCTCCATGCATTTTATGCATTGGTAAAAGCACTATGATGAAAAGTGTGATATGTTTTCAGGTATCTCCTATACTAATAGAGCCACATGCTCACCGGTTTGCCACATGATGTAGGCCTATGGACTGAACAAGAAACCACCAAAAATTTTAACCAGTCATCGTTCTCACAACACTGAGGACCAGTCATTCGAAATAACTTCTCCATGCATTTTATGCATTGGTAAAAGCACTATGATGAAAAGTGTGATATGTTTTCAGGTATCTCCTATACTAATAGAGCCACATGCTCACCGGTTTGCCACATGATGTAGGCCTATGGACTGAACAAGAAACCACCAAAAATTTTAACCAGTCATTGTTCTCACAACACTGAGGACCAGTCATTCGAAATGACTTCTCCATGCATTTTATGCATTGGTAAAAGCACTATGATGAAAAGTGTGATATGTTTTCAGTTATCTCCTATACTAATAGAGCCACATGCTCACCGGTTTGCCACATGATGTAGGCCTATGGACTGAACAAGAAACCACCAAAAATTTTAACCAGTCATCGTTCTCACAACACTGAGGACCAGTCATTCGAAATGACTTCTCCATGCATTTTATGCATTGGTAAAAGCACTATGATGAAAAGTGTGATATGTTTTCAGATATCTCCTATACTAATAGAGCCACATGCTCACCGGTTTGCCACATGATGTAGGCCTATGGACTGAACAAGAAACCACCAAAAATTTTAACCAGTCATCGTTCTCACAACACTGAGGACCAGTCATTCGAAATGACTTCTCCATGCATTTTATGCATTGGTAAAAGCACTATGATGAAAAGTGTGATATGTTTTCAGGTATCTCCTATACTAATAGAGCCACATGCTCACCGGTTTGCCACATGATGTAGGCCTATGGACTGAACAAGAAACCACCAAAAATTTTAACCAGTCATCGTTCTCACAACACTGAGGACCAGTCATTCGAAATGACTTCTCCATGCATTTTATGCATTGGTAAAAGCACTATGATGAAAAGTGTGATATGTTTTCAGGTATCTCCTATACTAATAGAGCCACATGCTCACCGGTTTGCCACATGATGTAGGCCTATGGACTGAACAAGAAACCACCAAAAATTTTAACCAGTCATCGTTCTCACAACACTGAGAACCAGTCATTCGAAATGACTTCTCCATGCATTTTATGCATTGTAAAAACACTATGATGAAAAGTGTGATATGTTTTCAGGTATCTCCTATACTAATAGAGCCACATGCTCACCGGTTTGCCACATGATGTAGGCCTATGGACTGAACAAGAAACCACCAAAAATTTTAACCAGTCATCGTTCTCACAACACTGAGGACCAGTCATTCGAAATGACTTCTCCATGCATTTCATGCATTGGTAAAAGCACTATGATGAAAAGTGTGATATGTTTTCAGGTATCTCCTATACTTATAGAGCCACATGCTCACCGGTTTGCCACATGATGTAGGCCTATGGACTGAACAAGAAACCACCAAAAATTTTAACCAGTCATCGTTCTCACAACACTGAGGACCAGTCATTCGAAATGACTTCTCCATGCATTTTATGCATTGGTAAAAGCACTATGATGAAAAGTGTGATATGTTTTCAGGTATCTCCTATACTAATAGAGCCACATGCTCACCGGTTTGCCACATGATGTAGGCCTATGGACTGAACAAGAAACCACCAAAAATTTTAACCAGTCATCGTTCTCACAACACTGAGGACCAGTCATTCGAAATGACTTCTCCATGCATTTTATGCATTGGTAAAAGCACTATGATGAAAAGTGTGATATGTTTTCAGGTATCTCCTATACTAATAGAGCCACATGCTCACCGGTTTGCCACATGATGTAGGCCTATGGACTGAACAAGAAACCACCAAAAATTTTAACCAGTCATCGTTCTCACAACACTGAGGACCAGTCATTCGAAATGACTTCTCCATGCATTTTATGCATTGGTAAAAGCACTATGATGAAAAGTGTGATATGTTTTCAGGTATCTCCTATACTAATAGAGCCACATGCTCACCGGTTTGCCACATGATGTAGGCCTATGGACTGAACAAGAAACCACCAAAAATTTTAACCAGTCATCGTTCTCACAACACTGAGGACCAGTCATTCGAAATGACTTCTCCATGCATTTTATGCATTGGTAAAAGCACTATGATGAAAAGTGTGATATGTTTTCAGGTATCTCCTATACTAATAGAGCCACATGCTCACCGGTTTGCCACATGATGTAGGCCTATGGACTGAACAAGAAACCACCAAAAATTTTAACCAGTCATCGTTCTCACAACACTGAGGACCAGTCATTCGAAATGACTTCTCCATGCATTTTATGCATTGGTAAAAGCACTATGATGAAAAGTGTGATATGTTTTCAGGTATCTCCTATACTAATAGAGCCACATGCTCACCGGTTTGCCACATGATGTAGGCCTATGGACTGAACAAGAAACCACCAAAAATTTTAACCAGTCATCGTTCTCACAACACTGAGGACCAGTCATTCGAAATGACTTCTCCATGCATTTTATGCATTGGTAAAAGCACTATGATGAAAAGTGTGATATGTTTTCAGGTATCTCCTATACTAATAGAGCCACATGCTCACCGGTTTGCCACATGATGTAGGCCTATGGACTGAACAAGAAACCACCAAAAATTTTAACCAGTCATCGTTCTCACAACACTGAGGACCAGTCATTCGAAATGACTTCTCCATGCATTTTATGCATTGGTAAAAGCACTATGATGAAAAGTGTGATATGTTTTCAGGTATCTCCTATACTAATAGAGCCACATGCTCACCGGTTTGCCACATGATGTAGGCCTATGGACTGAATAAGAAACCACCAAAAATTTTAACCAGTCATTGTTCTCACAACACTGAGGACCAGTCATTTGAAATGACTTCTCCATGCATTTTTTGCATTGGTAAAAGCACTATGATGAAAAGTGTGATATGTTTTCAGGTATCTCCTATACTAATAGAGCCACATGCTCACCGGTTTGCCACATGATGTAGGCCTATGGACTGAACAAGAAATCACCAAAAATTTTAACCAGTCATCGTTCTCACAACACTGAGGACCAGTCATTCGACATGACTTCTCCATGCATTTTATGCATTGGTAAAAGCACTATGATGAAAAGTGTGATATGTTTTCAGGTATCTCCTATACTAATAGAGCCACATGCTCACCGGTTTGCCACATGATGTAGGCCTATGGACTGAACAAGAAACCACCAAAAATTTTAACCAGTCATCGTTCTCACAACACTGAGGACCAGTCATTCGAAATGACTTCTCCATGCATTTTATGCATTGGTAAAAGCACTATGATGAAAAGTGTGATATGTTTTCAGGTATCTCCTATACTAATAGAGCCAAATACTCACCGGTTTGCCACATGATGTAGGCCTATGGACTGAACAAGAAACCACCAAAAATTTTAACCAGTCATCGTTCTCACAACACTGAGGACCAGTCATTCGAAATGACTTCTCCATGCATTTTATGCATTGGTAAAAGCACTATGATGAAAAGTGTGATATGTTTTCAGGTATCTCCTATACTAATAGAGCCACATGCTCACCGGTTTGCCACATGATGTAGGCCTATGGACTGAACAAGAAACCACCAAAAATTTTAACCAGTCATCGTTCTCACAACACTGAGGACCAGTCATTCGAAATGACTTCTCCATGCATTTCATGCATTGGTAAAAGCACTATGATGAAAAGTGTGATATGTTTTCAGGTATCTCCTATACTAATAGAGCCACATGCTCACCGGTTTGCCACATGATGTAGGCCTATGGACTGAACAAGAAACCACCAAAAATTTTAACCAGTCATCGTTCTCACAACACTGAGGACCAGTCATTCGAAATGACTTCTCCATGCATTTTATGCATTGGTAAAAGCACTATGATGAAAAGTGTGATATGTTTTCAGGTATCTCCTATACTATTAGAGCCACATGCTCACCGGTTTGCCACATGATGTAGGCCTATGGACTGAACAAGAAACCACCAAAAATTTTAACCAGTCATCGTTCTCACAACACTGAGGACCAGTCATTCAAAATGACTTCTCCATGCATTTTATGCATTGGTAAAAGCACTATGATGAAAAGTGTGATATGTTTTCAGGTATCTCCTATACTAATAGAGCCACATGCTCACCGGTTTGCCACATGATGTAGGCCTATGGACTGAACAAGAAACCACCAAAAATTTTAACCAGTCATCGTTCTCACAACACTGAGGACCAGTCATTCGAAATGACTTCTCCATGCATTTTATGCATTGGTAAAAGCACTATGATGAAAAGTGTGATATGTTTTCAGGTATCTCCTATACTAATAGAGCCACATGCTCACCGGTTTGCCACATGATGTAGGCCTATGGACTGAACAAGAAACCACCAAAAATTTTAACCAGTCATCGTTCTCACAACACTGAGGACCAGTCATTCGAAATGACTTCTCCATGCATTTTATGCATTGGTAAAAGCACTATGATGAAAAGTGTGATATGTTTTCAGGTATCTCCTATACTAATAGAGCCACATGCTCACCGGTTTGCCACATGATGTAGGCCTATGGACTGAACAAGAAACCACCAAAAATTTTAACCAGTCATCGTTCTCACAACACTGAGGACCAGTCATTCGAAATGACTTCTCCATGCATTTTATGCATTGGTAAAAGCACTATGATGAAAAGTGTGATATGTTTTCAGGTATCTCCTATACTAATAGAGCCACATGCTCACCGGTTTGCCACATGATGTAGGCCTATGGACTGAACAAGAAACCACCAAAAATTTTAACCAGTCATCGTTCTCACAACACTGAGGACCAGTCATTCGAAATGACTTCTCCATGCATTTTATGCATTGGTAAAAGCACTATGATGAAAAGTGTGATATGTTTTCAGGTATCTCCTATACTAATAGAGCCACATGCTCACCGGTTTGCCACATGATGTAGGCCTATGGACTGAACAAGAAACCACCAAAAATTTTAACCAGTCATCGTTCTCACAACACTGAGGACCAGTCATTCGAAATGACTTCTCCATGCATTTTTTGCATTGGTAAAAGCACTATGATGAAAAGTGTGATATGTTTTCAGGTATCTCCTATACTAATAGAGCCACATGCTCACCGGTTTGCCACATGATGTAGGCCTATGGACTGAACAAGAAACCACCAAAAATTTTAACCAGTCATCGTTCTCACAACACTGAGGACCAGTCATTCGAAATGACTTCTCCATGCATTTTATGCATTGGTAAAAGCACTATGATGAAAAGTGTGATATGTTTTCAGGTATCTCCTATACTAATAGAGCCACATGCTCACCGGTTTGCCACATGATGTAGGCCTATGGACTGAACAAGAAACCACCAAAAATTTTAACCAGTCATCGTTCTCACAACACTGAGGAACAGTCATTCGAAATGACTTCTCCATGCATTTTATGCATTGGTAAAAGCACTATGATGAAAAGTGTGATATGTTTTCAGGTATCTCCTATACTAATAGAGCCACATGCTCACCGGTTTGCCACATGATGTAGGCCTATGGACTGAACAAGAAACCACCAAAAATTTTAACCAGTCATCGTTCTCACAACACTGAGGACCAGTCATTCGAAATGACTTCTCCATGCATTTTATGCATTGGTAAAAGCACTATGATGAAAAGTGTGATATGTTTTCAGGTATCTCCTATACTAATAGAGCCACATGCTCACCGGTTTGCCACATGATGTAGGCCTATGGACTGAACAAGAAACCACCAAAAATTTTAACCAGTCATCTTTCTCACAACACTGAGGACCAGTCATTCGAAATGACTTCTCCATGCATTTTATGCATTGGTAAAAGCACTATGATGAAAAGTGTGATATGTTTTCAGGTATCTCCTATACTAATAGAGCCACATGCTCACCGGTTTGCCACATGATGTAGGCCTATGGACTGAATAAGAAACCACCAAAAATTTTAACCAGTCATTGTTCTCACAACACTGAGGACCAGTCATTTGAAATGACTTCTCCATGCATTTTTTGCATTGGTAAAAGCACTATGATGAAAAGTGTGATATGTTTTCAGGTATCTCCTATACTAATAGAGCCACATGCTCACCGGTTTGCCACATGATGTAGGCCTATGGACTGAACAAGAAATCACCAAAAATTTTAACCAGTCATCGTTCTCACAACACTGAGGACCCGTCATTCGACATGACTTCTCCATGCATTTTATGCATTGGTAAAAGCACTATGATGAAAAGTGTGATATGTTTTCAGGTATCTCCTATACTAATAGAGCCACATGCTCACCGGTTTGCCACATGATGTAGGCCTATGGACTGAACAAGAAACCACCAAAAATTTTAACCAGTCATCGTTCTCACAACACTGAGGACCAGTCATTCGAAATGACTTCTCCATGCATTTTATGCATTGGTAAAAGCACTATGATGAAAAGTGTGATATGTTTTCAGGTATCTCCTATACTAATAGAGCCAAATACTCACCGGTTTGCCACATGATGTAGGCCTATGGACTGAACAAGAAACCACCAAAAATTTTAACCAGTCATCGTTCTCACAACACTGAGGACCAGTCATTCGAAATGACTTCTCCATGCATTTTATGCATTGGTAAAAGCACTATGATGAAAAGTGTGATATGTTTTCAGGTATCTCCTATACTAATAGAGCCACATGCTCACCGGTTTGCCACATGATGTAGGCCTATGGACTGAACAAGAAACCACCAAAAATTTTAACCAGTCATCGTTCTCACAACACTGAGGACCAGTCATTCGAAATGACTTCTCCATGCATTTCATGCATTGGTAAAAGCACTATGATGAAAAGTGTGATATGTTTTCAGGTATCTCCTATACTAATAGAGCCACATGCTCACCGGTTTGCCACATGATGTAGGCCTATGGACTGAACAAGAAACCACCAAAAATTTTAACCAGTCATCGTTCTCACAACACTGAGGACCAGTCATTCGAAATGACTTCTCCATGCATTTTATGCATTGGTAAAAGCACTATGATGAAAAGTGTGATATGTTTTCAGGTATCTCCTATACTATTAGAGCCACATGCTCACCGGTTTGCCACATGATGTAGGCCTATGGACTGAACAAGAAACCACCAAAAATTTTAACCAGTCATCGTTCTCACAACACTGAGGACCAGTCATTCAAAATGACTTCTCCATGCATTTTATGCATTGGTAAAAGCACTATGATGAAAAGTGTGATATGTTTTCAGGTATCTCCTATACTAATAGAGCCACATGCTCACCGGTTTGCCACATGATGTAGGCCTATGGACTGAACAAGAAACCACCAAAAATTTTAACCAGTCATCGTTCTTACAACACTGAGGACCAGTCATTCGAAATGACTTCTCCATGCATTTTATGCATTGGTAAAAGCACTATGATGAAAAGTGTGATATGTTTTCAGGTATCTCCTATACTAATAGAGCCACATGCTCACCGGTTTGCCACATGATGTAGGCCTATGGACTGAACAAGAAACCACCAAAAATTTTAACCAGTCATCGTTCTCACAACACTGAGGACCAGTCATTCGAAATGACTTCTCCATGCATTTTATGCATTGGTAAAAGCACTATGATGAAAAGTGTGATATGTTTTCAGGTATCTCCTATACTAATAGAGCCACATGCTCACCGGTTTGCCACATGATGTAGGCCTATGGACTGAACAAGAAACCACCAAAAATTTTAACCAGTCATCGTTCTCACAACACTGAGGACCAGTCATTCGAAATGACTTCTCCATGCATTTTATGCATTGGTAAAAGCACTATGATGAAAAGTGTGATATGTTTTCAGGTATCTCCTATACTAATAGAGCCACATGCTCACCGGTTTGCCACATGATGTAGGCCTATGGACTGAACAAGAAACCACCAAAAATTTTAACCAGTCATCGTTCTCACAACACTGAGGACCAGTCATTCGAAATGACTTCTCCATGCATTTTATGCATTGGTAAAAGCACTATGATGAAAAGTGTGATATGTTTTCAGGTATCTCCTATACTAATAGAGCCACATGCTCACCGGTTTGCCACATGATGTAGGCCTATGGACTGAATAAGAAACCACGAAAAATTTTAACCAGTCATTGTTCTCACAACACTGAGGACCAGTCATTTGAAATGACTTCTCCATGCATTTTTTGCATTGGTAAAAGCACTATGATGAAAAGTGTGATATGTTTTCAGGTATCTCCTATACTAATAGAGCCACATGCTCACCGGTTTGCCACATGATGTAGGCCTATAGACTGAACAAGAAATCACCAAAAATTTTAACCAGTCATCGTTCTCACAACACTGAGGACCAGTCATTCGACATGACTTCTCCATGCATTTTATGCATTGGTAAAAGCACTATGATGAAAAGTGTGATATGTTTTCAGGTATCTCCTATACTAATAGAGCCACATGCTCACCGGTTTGCCACATGATGTAGGCCTATGGACTGAACAAGAAACCACCAAAAATTTTAACCAGTCATCGTTCTCACAACACTGAAGACCAGTCATTCGAAATGACTTCTCCATGCATTTTATGCATTGGTAAAAGCACTATGATGAAAAGTGTGATATGTTTTCAGGTATCTCCTATACTAATAGAGCCAAATACTCACCGGTTTGCCACATGATGTAGGCCTATGGACTGAACAAGAAACCACCAAAAATTTTAACCAGTCATCGTTCTCACAACACTGAGGACCAGTCATTCGAAATGACTTCTCCATGCATTTTATGCATTGGTAAAAGCACTATGATGAAAAGTGTGATATGTTTTCAGGTATCTCCTATACTAATAGAGCCACATGCTCACCGGTTTGCCACATGATGTAGGCCTATGGACTGAACAAGAAACCACCAAAAATTTTAACCAGTCATCGTTCTCACAACACTGAGGACCAGTCATTCGAAATGACTTCTCCATGCATTTCATGCATTGGTAAAAGCACTATGATGAAAAGTGTGATATGTTTTCAGGTATCTCCTATACTAATAGAGCCACATGCTCACCGGTTTGCCACATGATGTAGGCCTATGGACTGAACAAGAAACCACCAAAAATTTTAACCAGTCATCGTTCTCACAACACTGAGGACCAGTCATTCGAAATGACTTCTCCATGCATTTTATGCATTGGTAAAAGCACTATGATGAAAAGTGTGATATGTTTTCAGGTATCTCCTATACTAATAGAGCCACATGCTCACCGGTTTGCCACATGATGTAGGCCTATGGACTGAACAAGAAACCACCAAAAATTTTAACCAGTCATCGTTCTCACAACACTGAGGACCAGTCATTCGAAATGACTTCTCCATGCATTTTATGCATTGGTAAAAGCACTATGATGAAAAGTGTGATATGTTTTCAGGTATCTCCTATACTAATAGAGCCACATGCTCACCGGTTTGCCACATGATGTAGGCCTATGGAATGAACAAGAAACCACCAAAAATTTTAACCAGTCATCGTTCTCACAACACTGAGGACCAGTCATTCGAAATGACTTCTCCATGCATTTTATGCATTGGTAAAAGCACTATGATGAAAAGTGTGATATGTTTTCAGGTATCTCCTATACTAATAGAGCCACATGCTCACCGGTTTGCCACATGATGTAGGCCTATGGACTGAATAAGAAACCACCAAAAATTTTAACCAGTCATTGTTCTCACAACACTGAGGACCAGTCATTTGAAATGACTTCTCCATGCATTTTTTGCATTGGGAAAAGCACTATGATGAAAAGTGTGATATGTTTTCAGGTATCTCCTATACTAATAGAGCCACATGCTCACCGGTTTGCCACATGATGTAGGCCTATAGACTGAACAAGAAATCACCAAAAATTTTAACCAGTCATCGTTCTCACAACACTGAGGACCAGTCATTCGACATGACTTCTCCATGCATTTTATGCATTGGTAAAAGCACTATGATGAAAAGTGTGATATGTTTTCAGGTATCTCCTATAC
The DNA here is from genome assembly GCF_032444005.1 of Ranitomeya imitator. Classification (NCBI taxonomy): domain Eukaryota; kingdom Metazoa; phylum Chordata; class Amphibia; order Anura; family Dendrobatidae; genus Ranitomeya; species Ranitomeya imitator. The sequence goes on from NW_027194868.1 coordinate 62,562, forward strand.
TAATAGAGCCACATGCTCACCGGTTTGCCACATGATGTAGGCCTATGGACTGAACAAGAAACCACCAAAAATTTTAACCAGTCATCGTTCTCACAACACTGAGGACCAGTCATTCGAAATGACTTCTCCATGCATTTTATGCATTGGTAAAAGCACTATGATGAAAAGTGTGATATGTTTTCAGGTATCTCCTATACTAATAGAGCCAAATACTCACCGGTTTGCCACATGATGTAGGCCTATGGACTGAACAAGAAACCACCAAAAATTTTAACCAGTCATCGTTCTCACAACACTGAGGACCAGTCATTCGAAATGACTTCTCCATGCATTTTATGCATTGGTAAAAGCACTATGATGAAAAGTGTGATATGTTTTCAGGTATCTCCTATACTAATAGAGCCACATGCTCACCGGTTTGCCACATGATGTAGGCCTATGGACTGAACAAGAAACCACCAAAAATTTTAACCAGTCATCGTTCTCACAACACTGAGGACCAGTCATTCGAAATGACTTCTCCATGCATTTCATGCATTGGTAAAAGCACTATGATGAAAAGTGTGATATGTTTTCAGGTATCTCCTATACTAATAGAGCCACATGCTCACCGGTTTGCCACATGATGTAGGCCTATGGACTGAACAAGAAACCACCAAAAATTTTAACCAGTCATCGTTCTCACAACACTGAGGACCAGTCATTCGAAATGACTTCTCCATGCATTTTATGCATTGGTAAAAGCACTATGATGAAAAGTGTGATATGTTTTCAGGTATCTCCTATACTAATAGAGCCACATGCTCACCGGTTTGCCACATGATGTAGGCCTATGGACTGAACAAGAAACCACCAAAAATTTTAACCAGTCATCGTTCTCACAACACTGAGGACCAGTCATTCGAAATGACTTCTCCATGCATTTTATGCATTGGTAAAAGCACTATGATGAAAAGTGTGATATGTTTTCAGGTATCTCCTATACTAATAGAGCCACATGCTCACCGGTTTGCCACATGATGTAGGCCTATGGAATGAACAAGAAACCACCAAAAATTTTAACCAGTCATCGTTCTCACAACACTGAGGACCAGTCATTCGAAATGACTTCTCCATGCATTTTATGCATTGGTAAAAGCACTATGATGAAAAGTGTGATATGTTTTCAGGTATCTCCTATACTAATAGAGCCACATGCTCACCGGTTTGCCACATGATGTAGGCCTATGGACTGAATAAGAAACCACCAAAAATTTTAACCAGTCATTGTTCTCACAACACTGAGGACCAGTCATTTGAAATGACTTCTCCATGCATTTTTTGCATTGGTAAAAGCACTATGATGAAAAGTGTGATATGTTTTCAGGTATCTCCTATACTAATAGAGCCACATGCTCACCGGTTTGCCACATGATGTAGGCCTATAGACTGAACAAGAAATCACCAAAAATTTTAACCAGTCATCGTTCTCACAACACTGAGGACCAGTCATTCGACATGACTTCTCCATGCATTTTATGCATTGGTAAAAGCACTATGATGAAAAGTGTGATATGTTTTCAGGTATCTCCTATACTAATAGAGCCACATGCTCACCGGTTTGCCACATGATGTAGGCCTATGGACTGAACAAGAAACCACCAAAAATTTTAACCAGTCATCGTTCTCACAACACTGAGGACCAGTCATTCGAAATGACTTCTCCATGCATTTTATGCATTGGTAAAAGCACTATGATGAAAAGTGTGATATGTTTTCAGGTATCTCCTATACTAATAGAGCCAAATACTCACCGGTTTGCCACATGATGTAGGCCTATGGACTGAACAAGAAACCACCAAAAATTTTAACCAGTCATCGTTCTCACAACACTGAGGACCAGTCATTCGAAATGACTTCTCCATGCATTTTATGCATTGGTAAAAGCACTATGATGAAAAGTGTGATATGTTTTCAGGTATCTCCTATACTAATAGAGCCACATGCTCACCGGTTTGCCACATGATGTAGGCCTATGGACTGAACAAGAAACCACCAAAAATTTTAACCAGTCATCGTTCTCACAACACTGAGGACCAGTCATTCGAAATGACTTCTCCATGCATTTCATGCATTGGTAAAAGCACTATGATGAAAAGTGTGATATGTTTTCAGGTATCTCCTATACTAATAGAGCCACATGCTCACCGGTTTGCCACATGATGTAGGCCTATGGACTGAACAAGAAACCACCAAAAATTTTAACCAGTCATCGTTCTCACAACACTGAGGACCAGTCATTCGAAATGACTTCTCCATGCATTTTATGCATTGGTAAAAGCACTATGATGAAAAGTGTGATATGTTTTCAGGTATCTCCTATACTATTAGAGCCACATGCTCACCGGTTTGCCACATGATGTAGGCCTATGGACTGAACAAGAAACCACCAAAAATTTTAACCAGTCATCGTTCTCACAACACTGAGGACCAGTCATTCAAAATGACTTCTCCATGCATTTTATGCATTGGTAAAAGCACTATGATGAAAAGTGTGATATGTTTTCAGGTATCTCCTATACTAATAGAGCCACATGCTCACCGGTTTGCCACATGATGTAGGCCTATGGACTGAACAAGAAACCACCAAAAATTTTAACCAGTCATCGTTCTCACAACACTGAGGACCAGTCATTCGAAATGACTTCTCCATGCATTTTATGCATTGGTAAAAGCACTATGATGAAAAGTGTGATATGTTTTCAGGTATCTCCTATAACTAATAGAGCCACATGCTCACCGGTTTGCCACATGATGTAGGCCTATGGACTGAGCAAGAAACCACCAAAAATTTTAACCAGTCATCGTTCTCACAACACTGAGGACCAGTCATTCTAAATGACTTCTCCATGCATTTTATGCATTGGTAAAAGCACTATGATGAAAAGTGTGATATGTTTTCAGGTATCTCCTATACTAATAGAGCCACATGCTCACCGGTTTGCCACATGATGTAGGCCTATGGACTGAACAAGAAACCACCAAAAATTTTAACCAGTCATCGTTCTCACAACACTGAGGACCAGTCATTCGAAATGACTTCTCCATGCATTTTATGCATTGGTAAAAGCACTATTATTAAAAGTGTGATATGTTTTCAGGTATCTCCTATACTAATAGAGCCACATGCTCACCGGTTTGCCACATGATGTAGGCCTATGGACTGAACAGGAAACCACCAAAAATTTTAACCAGTCATCGTTCTCACAACACTGAGGACCAGTCATTCGAAATGACTTCTCCATGCATTTTATGCATTGGTAAAAGCACTATGATGAAAAGTGTGATATGTTTTCAGGTATCTCCTATACTAATAGAGCCACATGCTCACCGGTTTGCCACATGATGTAGGCCTAAGGACTGAATAAGAAACCACCAAAAATTTTAAACAGTCATCGTTCTCACAACACTGAGAACCAGTCATTCGAAATGACTTCTCCATGCATTTTATGCATTGGTAAAAGCACTATGATGAAAAGTGTGATATGTTTTCAGGTATCTCCTATACTAATAGAGCCACATGCTCACTGGTTTGCCACATGATGTAGGCCTATGGACTGAACAAGAAACCACCAAAAATTTTAACCAGTCATCGTTCTCACAACACTGAGGACCAGTCATTCGAAATGACTTCTCCATGCATTTTATGCATTGGTAAAAGCACTATGATGAAAAGTGTGATATGTTTTCAGGTATCTCCTATACTAATATGAGCCACATGCTCACCGATTTGCCACATGATGTAGGCCTATGGACTGAACAAGAAACCACCAAAAATTTTAACCAGTCATCGTTCTCACAACACTGAGGACCAGTCATTCGAAATGACTTCTCCATGCATTTTATGCATTGGTAAAAGCACTATGATGAAAAGTGTGATATGTTTTCAGGTATCTCCTATACTAATAGAGCCACATGCTCACCGGTTTGCCACATGATGTAGGCCTATGGACTGAACAAGAAACCACCAAAAATTTTAACCAGTCATCGTTCTCACAACACTGAGGACCAGTCATTCGAAATGACTTCTCCATGCATTTTATGCATTGGTAAAAGCACTATGATGAAAAGTGTGATATGTTTTCAGGTATTTCCTGTACTAATAGAGCCACATGCTCACCGGTTTGCCACATGATGTAGGCCTATGGCCTGAACAAGAAACCACCAAAAATTTTAACCAGTCATTGTTCTCACAACACTGAGGACCAGTCATTCGAAATGACTTCTCCATGCATTTTATGCATTGGTAAAAGCACTATGATGAAAAGTGTGATATGTTTTCAGGTATCTCCTATACTAATAGAGCCACATGCTCACCGGTTTGCCACATGATGTAGGCCTATGGACTGAACAAGAAACCACCAAAAATTTTAACCAGTCATCGTTCTCACAACACTGAGGACCAGTCATTCGAAATGACTTCTCCATGCATTTTATGCATTGGTAAAAGCACTATGATGAAAAGTGTGATATGTTTTCAGGTATCTCCTATACTAATAGAGCCACATGCTCACCGGTTTGCCACATGATGTAGGCCTATGGACTGAACAAGAAACCACCAAAAATTTTAACCAGTCATCGTTCTCACAACACTGAGGACCAGTCATTCGAAATGACTTCTCCATGCATTTTATGCATTGGTAAAAGCACTATGATGAAAAGTGTGATATGTTTTCAGGTATCTCCTATACTAATAGAGCCACATACTCACCGGTTTGCCACATGATGTAGGCCTATGGACTGAACAAGAAACCACCAAAAATTTTAACCAGTCATCGTTCTCACAACACTGAGGACCAGTCATTCGAAATGACTTCTCCATGCATTTTATTCATTGGTAAAAGCACTATGATGAAAAGTGTGATATGTTTTCAGGTATCTCCTATACTAATAGAGTCACATGCTCACCGGTTTGCCACATGATGTAGGCCTATGGACTGAACAAGAAACCACCAAAAATTTAACCAGTCATTGTTCTCACAACACTGAGGACCAGTCATTCGAAATGACTTCTCCATGCATTTTATGCATTGGTAAAAGCACTATGATGAAAAGTGTGATATGTTTTCAGGTATCTCCTATACTAATAGAGCCACATGCTCACCGGTTTGCCACATGATGTAGGTCTATGGACTGAACAAGAAACCACCAAAAATTTTAACCAGTCATCGTTCTCACAACACTGAGGACCAGTCATTCGAAATGACTTCTCCATGCATTTTATGCATTGGTAAAAGCACTATGATGAAAAGTGTGATATGTTTTCAGGTATCTCCTATACTAATAGAGCCACATGCTCACCGGTTTGCCACATGATGTAGGCCTATGGACTGAACAAGAAACCACCAAAAATTTTAACCTGTCATCGTTCTCACAACACTGAGGACCAGTCATTCGAAATGACTTCTCCATGCATTTTATGCATTGGTAAAAGCACTATGATGAAAAGTGTGATATGTTTTCAGGTATCTCCTATACTAATAGAGCCACATGCTCACCGGTTTGCCACATGATGTAGGCCTATGGACTGAACCAGAAACCACCAAAAATTTTAACCAGTCATCGTTCTCACAACACTGAGGACCAGTCATTCGAAATGACTTCTCCATGCATTTTATGCATTGGTAAAAGCACTATGATGAAAAGTGTGATATGTTTTCAGGTATCTCCTATACTAATAGAGCCACATGCTCACCGGTTTGCCACATGATGTAGGCCTATGGACTGAACAAGAATCCACCAAAAATTTTAACCAGTCATCGTTCTCACAACACTGAGGACCAGTCATTCGAAATGACTTCTCCATGCATTTTATGCATTGGTAAAAGCACTATGATGAAAAGTGTGATATGTTTTCAGGTATCTCCTATACTAATAGAGCCACATGCTCACCGGTTTGCCACATGATGTAGGCCTATGGACTGAACAAGAAACCACCAAAAATTTTAACCAGTCATCGTTCTCACAACACTGAGGACCAGTCATTCGAAATGACTTCTCCATGCATTTTATGCATTGGTAAAAGCACTATGATGAAAAGTGTGATATGTTTTCAGGTATCTCCTATACTAATAGAGCCACATGCTCACCGGTTTGCCACATGATGTAGGCCTATGGACTGAACAAGAAACCACCAAAAATTTTAACCAGTCATCGTTCTCACAACACTGAGGACCAGTCATTCGAAATGACTTCTCCATGCATTTTATGCATTGGTAAAAGCACTATGATGAAAAGTGTGATATGTTTTCAGGTATCTCCTATACTAATAGAGCCACATGCTCACCGGTTTGCCACATGATGTAGGCCTATGGACTGAATAAGAAACCACCAAAAATTTTAACCAGTCATTGTTCTCACAACACTGAGGACCAGTCATTTGAAATGACTTCTCCATGCATTTTTTGCATTGGTAAAAGCACTATGATGAAAAGTGTGATATGTTTTCAGGTATCTCCTATACTAATAGAGCCACATGCTCACCGGTTTGCCACATGATGTAGGCCTATGGACTGAACAAGAAATCACCAAAAATTTTAACCAGTCATCGTTCTCACAACACTGAGGACCAGTCATTCGACATGACTTCTCCATGCATTTTATGCATTGGTAAAAGCACTATGATGAAAAGTGTGATATGTTTTCAGGTATCTCCTATACTAATAGAGCCACATGCTCACCGGTTTGCCACATGATGTAGGCCTATGGACTGAACAAGAAACCACCAAAAATTTTAACCAGTCATCGTTCTCACAACACTGAGGACCAGTCATTCGAAATGACTTCTCCATGCATTTTATGCATTGGTAAAAGCACTATGATGAAAAGTGTGATATGTTTTCAGGTATCTCCTATACTAATAGAGCCAAATACTCACCGGTTTGCCACATGATGTAGGCCTATGGACTGAACAAGAAACCACCAAAAATTTTAACCAGTCATCGTTCTCACAACACTGAGGACCAGTCATTCGAAATGACTTCTCCATGCATTTTATGCATTGGTAAAAGCACTATGATGAAAAGTGTGATATGTTTTCAGGTATCTCCTATACTAATAGAGCCACATGCTCACCGGTTTGCCACATGATGTAGGCCTATGGACTGAACAAGAAACCACCAAAAATTTTAACCAGTCATCGTTCTCACAACACTGAGGACCAGTCATTCGAAATGACTTCTCCATGCATTTCATGCATTGGTAAAAGCACTATGATGAAAAGTGTGATATGTTTTCAGGTATCTCCTATACTAATAGAGCCACATGCTCACCGGTTTGCCACATGATGTAGGCCTATGGACTGAACAAGAAACCACCAAAAATTTTAACCAGTCATCGTTCTCACAACACTGAGGACCAGTCATTCGAAATGACTTCTCCATGCATTTTATGCATTGGTAAAAGCACTATGATGAAAAGTGTGATATGTTTTCAGGTATCTCCTATACTATTAGAGCCACATGCTCACCGGTTTGCCACATGATGTAGGCCTATGGACTGAACAAGAAACCACCAAAAATTTTAACCAGTCATCGTTCTCACAACACTGAGGACCAGTCATTCAAAATGACTTCTCCATGCATTTTATGCATTGGTAAAAGCACTATGATGAAAAGTGTGATATGTTTTCAGGTATCTCCTATACTAATAGAGCCACATGCTCACCGGTTTGCCACATGATGTAGGCCTATGGACTGAACAAGAAACCACCAAAAATTTTAACCAGTCATCGTTCTCACAACACTGAGGACCAGTCATTCGAAATGACTTCTCCATGCATTTTATGCATTGGTAAAAGCACTATGATGAAAAGTGTGATATGTTTTCAGGTATCTCCTATACTAATAGAGCCACATGCTCACCGGTTTGCCACATGATGTAGGCCTATGGACTGAGCAAGAAACCACCAAAAATTTTAACCAGTCATCGTTCTCACAACACTGAGGACCAGTCATTCTAAATGACTTCTCCATGCATTTTATGCATTGGTAAAAGCACTATGATGAAAAGTGTGATATGTTTTCAGGTATCTCCTATACTAATAGAGCCACATGCTCACCGGTTTGCCACATGATGTAGGCCTATGGACTGAAGAAGAAACCACCAAAAATTTTAACCAGTCATCGTTCTCACAACACTGAGGACCAGTCATTCGAAATGACTTCTCCATGCATTTTATGCATTGGTAAAAGCACTATTATGAACAGTGTGATATGTTTTCAGGTATCTCCTATACTAATAGAGCCACATGCTCACCGGTTTGCCACATGATGTAGGCCTATGGACTGAACAGGAAACCACCAAAAATTTTAACCAGTCATCGTTCTCACAACACTGAGGACCAGTCATTCGAAATGACTTCTCCATGCATTTTATGCATTGGTAAAAGCACTATGATGAAAAGTGTGATATGTTTTCAGGTATCTCCTATACTAATAGAGCCACATGCTCACCGGTTTGCCACATGATGTAGGCCTAAGGACTGAATAAGAAACCACCAAAAATTTTAAACAGTCATCGTTCTCACAACACTGAGAACCAGTCATTCGAAATGACTTCTCCATGCATTTTATGCATTGGTAAAAGCACTATGATGAAAAGTGTGATATGTTTTCAGGTATCTCCTATACTAATAGAGCCACATGCTCACTGGTTTGCCACATGATGTAGGCCTATGGACTGAACAAGAAACCACCAAAAATTTTAACCAGTCATCGTTCTCACAACACTGAGGACCAGTCATTCGAAATGACTTCTCCATGCATTTTATGCATTGGTAAAAGCACTATGATGAAAAGTGTGATATGTTTTCAGGTATCTCCTATACTAATATGAGCCACATGCTCACCGATTTGCCACATGATGTAGGCCTATGGACTGAACAAGAAACCACCAAAAATTTTAACCAGTCATCGTTCTCACAACACTGAGGACCAGTCATTCGAAATGACTTCTCCATGCATTTTATGCATTGGTAAAAGCACTATGATGAAAAGTGTGATATGTTTTCAGGTATCTCCTATACTAATAGAGCCACATGCTCACCGGTTTGCCACATGATGTAGGCCTATGGACTGAACAAGAAACCACCAAAAATTTTAACCAGTCATCGTTCTCACAACACTGAGGACCAGTCATTCGAAATGACTTCTCCATGCATTTTATGCATTGGTAAAAGCACTATGATGAAAAGTGTGATATGTTTTCAGGTATTTCCTGTACTAATAGAGCCACATGCTCACCGGTTTGCCACATGATGTAGGCCTATGGCCTGAACAAGAAACCACCAAAAATTTTAACCAGTCATTGTTCTCACAACACTGAGGACCAGTCATTCGAAATGACTTCTCCATGCATTTTATGCATTGGTAAAAGCACTATGATGAAAAGTGTGATATGTTTTCAGGTATCTCCTATACTAATAGAGCCACATGCTCACCGGTTTGCCACATGATGTAGGCCTATGGACTGAACAAGAAACCACCAAAAATTTTAACCAGTCATCGTTCTCACAACACTGAGGACCAGTCATTCGAAATGACTTCTCCATGCATTTTATGCATTGGTAAAAGCACTATGATGAAAAGTGTGATATGTTTTCAGGTATCTCCTATACTAATAGAGCCACATGCTCACCGGTTTGCCACATGATGTAGGCCTATGGACTGAACAAGAAACCACCAAAAATTTTAACCAGTCATCGTTCTCACAACACTGAGGACCAGTCATTCGAAATGACTTCTCCATGCATTTTATGCATTGGTAAAAGCACTATGATGAAAAGTGTGATATGTTTTCAGGTATCTCCTATACTAATAGAGCCACATACTCACCGGTTTGCCACATAATGTAGGCCTATGGACTGAACAAGAAACCACCAAAAATTTTAACCAGTCATCGTTCTCACAACACTGAGGACCAGTCATTCGAAATGACTTCTCCATGCATTTTATGCATTGGTAAAAGCACTATGATGAAAAGTGTGATATGTTTTCAGGTATCTCCTATACTAATAGAGTCACATGCTCACCGGTTTGCCACATGATGTAGGCCTATGGACTGAACAAGAAACCACCAAAAATTTTAACCAGTCATTGTTCTCACAACACTGAGGACCATTCATTCGAAATGACTTCTCCATGCATTTTATGCATTGGTAAAAGCACTATGATGAAAAGTGTGATATGTTTTCAGGTATCTCCTATACTAATAGAGCCACATGCTCACCGGTTTGCCACATGATGTAGGTCTATGGACTGAACAAGAAACCACCAAAAATTTTAACCAGTCATCGTTCTCACAACACTGAGGACCAGTCATTCGAAATGACTTCTCCATGCATTTTATGCATTGGTAAAAGCACTATGATGAAAAGTGTGATATGTTTTCAGGTATCTCCTATACTAATAGAGCCACATGCTCACCGGTTTGCCACATGATGTAGGCCTATGGACTGAACAAGAAACCACCAAAAATTTTAACCTGTCATCGTTCTCACAACACTGAGGACCAGTCATTCGAAATGACTTCTCCATGCATTTTATGCATTGGTAAAAGCACTATGATGAAAAGTGTGATATGTTTTCAGGTATCTCCTATACTAATAGAGCCACATGCTCACCGGTTTGCCACATGATGTAGGCCTATGGACTGAACCAGAAACCACCAAAAATTTTAACCAGTCATCGTTCTCACAACACTGAGGACCAGTCATTCGAAATGACTTCTCCATGCATTTTATGCATTGGTAAAAGCACTATGATGAAAAGTGTGATATGTTTTCAGGTATCTCCTATACTAATAGAGCCACATGCTCACCGGTTTGCCACATGATGTAGGCCTATGGACTGAACAAGAAACCACCAAAAATTTTAACCAGTCATCGTTCTCACAACACTGAGAACCAGTCATTCGAAATGACTTCTCCATGCATTTTATACATTGGTAAAAGCACTATGATGAAAAGTGTGATATGTTTTCAGGTATCTCCTATACTAATAGAGCCACATGCTCACCGGTTTGCCACATGATGTAGGCCTATGGACTGAACAAGAAACCACCAAAAATTTTAACCAGTCATCGTTCTCACAACACTGAGGACCAGTCATTCGAAATGACTTCTCCATGCATTTCATGCATTGGTAAAAGCACTATGATGAAAAGTGTGATATGTTTTCAGGTATCTCCTATACTAATAGAGCCACATGCTCACCGGTTTGCCACATGATGTAGGCCTATGGACTGAACAAGAAACCACCAAAAATTTTAACCAGTCATCGTTCTCACAACACTGAGGACCAGTCATTCGAAATGACTTCTCCATGCATTTTATGCATTGGTAAAAGCACTATGATGAAAAGTGTGATATGTTTTCAGGTATCTCCTATACTAATAGAGCCACATGCTCACCGGTTTGCCACATGATGTAGGCCTATGGACTGAACAAGAAACCACCAAAAATTTTAACCAGTCATTGTTCTCACAACACTGAGGACCAGTCATTCGAAATGACTTCTCCATGCATTTTATGCATTGGTAAAAGCACTATGATGAAAAGTGTGATATGTTTTCAGGTATCTCCTATACTAATAGAGCCACATGCTCACCGGTTTGCCACATGATGTAGGCCTATGGACTGAACAAGAAACCACCAAAAATTTTAACCAGTCATCGTTCTCACAACACTGAGGACCAGTCATTCGAAATGACTTCTCCATGCATTTTATGCATTGGTAAAAGCACTATGATGAAAAGTGTGATATGTTTTCAGGTATCTCCTATACTAATAGAGCCACATGCTCACCGGTTTGCCACATGATGTAGGCCTATGGACTGAACAAGAAACCACCAAAAATTTTAACCAGTCATCGTTCTCACAACACTGAGGACCAGTCATTCGAAATGACTTCTCCATGCATTTTATGCATTGGTAAAAGCACTATGATGAAAAGTGTGATATGTTTTCAGGTATCTCCTATACTAATAGAGCCACATGCTCACCGGTTTGCCACATGCTGTAGGCCTAT